>NC_056737.1:461894172-461977310 GCF_019279795.1 Protopterus annectens | reverse complement strand
TAGTCTTTATAATGATGTAAGCAGTGGGTTCTGATCCAAGAGTTTTATTGTCGGATCCTGACTTGAGAGAATTGTTAGAAGATAGACCCAGCTTTTCTTTTAGAAATAAGAGATCCTTAAAAAGGCACCTCTGTTACAAATCCAGAAACAATGAAAGAATGATCCTATCTGATAGGCAGGGGACTTTTCCTTCCAGAAATTGTATAGCATGTGACTATTTATATAATTAAGCTACATATAAACATCCTACACTAGGATTCATAATTGATATAGATTTTTATGCTGACTGCAGAACACAAAATTTGGTTTATTTCAGCTTCTGCACTGTCCGTCATGCCTTTTATATAGGCAAAACCAATAGGAGTCTAAAGGAACGTATCCTTGAACACCTTAGAGATATAAGAAATAAAAAAGATACAAGTGCTTTAGCAAGACATGTGGAAGAAGAAGATAGGAAACATTTTTAATTTCATGGTTTTAGAAATAATAAATAAAAGTAAGAGTGGAGGTGATAGAAGGAATCAGGTAGAGGAAGCAGAACAAAGATGGATTTTATTACTTCAGGCAGATAGGTCTCCTGGATTGAACAATGCTGTTTCCTTGAAACCTTTTTTTAAAATCCAGACCACTAAAACATTAAGTAATATGGATTATTACATAAAATGCATCTGTTATATGTATATTTTATTTAATCTTATGCAGAATATAAGGCAAATTAATGTACTGATGTATGCAATTTTAATTAGTCTGTCATAGTTCTATATGTGTTTTCATTGGTTGAACCATATTTTAAATACCAATGTTTTAACTGTTTTTATGAGTCTGAAGAAGCGATCAGCTGACTTAGATCGCGAAAGCGCTTACTCTTGTTTAATAAAGTGGTGTGAAACTGCAAGTGAACAGTTTCCTACCTTGACTACTACATCTCAGTTACAACTTTTGGTTTTATAAAGGGCACTATTGTGAAGCTGCAAGTGATTTATTTCCTGACGTGGATTATTCCATTTTTATCTTCAGCTGTGGTCTAACCATTGGTCTTTTCATTTTTTTCGCTTGAGGTGTATACCAGGCGTTTATCCAGCTTTTGTTTTCTTTCACGTGTGTCTTTACTTAAATGTCTGTTAAACTGAGACAATACAAGAAAATGACTTGGAGATCTCTCATATTAGAGTGGAATAACTTTGAAGATGCAGATACAAGATGTGAAATCAGAGCACTCTTGCCAAATGTGATGAGGATGAGAGGTATGCAAGCACAACATTCTGGTGGTCCTAGGGTCTTCTAAATGATCATCTGGAGTGAAGGGAGGGAGAAGGAACTTGTCTTTTGTACTACCTTGCAACTTCCAGGCAAAGACTGAACAGTTTATGAAAGTCAGACAGTGAGAGAGTGTCGGTATATATTCAAAGTGGGTCAATATGCACACTTTCCATCAGAGCCGTAAGCTAGGTCAGGGTGAAAGGAGTGGCTGTCAATGAGTGTGATCTGTAGAAGCCAAGGGTGTGGGATTGTAGCACTGGCAATAATTAGTTTATTAATGAATGGCAATTCTGCATTAGCAGCCACGGCTGAATTAATTAGCATTAGGAGCACCAGTAACTGCAGCAAACTGACTGAAGCAGTTTTAGCAAGCAGCTTACTACAGTTGCAATAGCACTGAAGAGCTTTTTTTTCTTCCAAGTTTCATTTGAGGTGGCTGCCCATTTCGGGATTTAGAGAGGGCACAAGATGAGATAGCTACGGTTCTGTGATATTGCTGCATGTTAAGTAGCATGGAATTACATAAGGCAAAATAAAGTTTTTAAATCATAAAATAACGGAACCCAAGGCCCATCATCCTGCTATCCACCTCCCTTCCTCCATTAAAGTAACAAAAGGGGAGGGTTTTGAGACCCCCCCAAAGTATATGGGGGACAGCAAAAAAGAATAAAAGTGGGAAAAAAAATAATCAAACTGCAAATAAAGTTAAAATTATGCTAAAATGACTTGTGCTGATCAGGGATAAAGGTATCCTCCAGCAAGAAACATTTTAATCTGAAGACATTCTTAGATGTAGCAGGCACATACTTGGAAACTCAGTATTACCCACTAGCTTTTGAAATTCAACATACCTGGGCCAATATAAGCTGCACAATTTCTGTGAGAATTTAATATTTTTGGCATCATTCTGTTCTCATTTAAGGGTATTTTTCTGTGTGTTTAACCCCACTGTGCCTGCTGACCATCAAACCTTTATAAGTTGTATCTATTTGTTCAGCCATCCTGGGTAGGGAGGGAGAGAGTTGGCCAGGGGAGGTAGTCCTACAGGTAGCCTCACCAGTGGTCTGTGCATGTGTATCTTGGCAAAGAGGACATTTGGCCTAACCTATCGCATGAGCAGAGGACAGATATCCCATATCACCATGGGAACCACAATGTCCTCCTAGATGTAGATGCAGGCTTCTGTGCACTCATAATGAGAGTCACCACAGAAGCAGATAGGTGTTCAAATGCTCACCCTGCCTGGGAATGCCTCCTGCACTGCTGCCCCTGCTCAGAGACCGACACTGGACGTCACCAAACAAGTTCCCTCCATCCCAGAATAAGCATACACACCCTCTTCTGCCAGCTACATCAGCCCCTAATCAATCCTGGGTTACCTGGACTGCAGTCTAGGCTTTATCCCTTTCTAACACTGGAACTAGCACCTTTTGTGGGAATTAAAAGGTCCATGTAATGAGCAAGGAAAAAAACATCACATTGCAGACTACTTGCATATCAGACCTGCTCCTGGCACTGGTAAAAGTTAGTTCCCCACAAAGACTATCACAGATAAATTATGGAGCAGATTCAAAACGGCTCCTCCTTCACAAACACAACTTCTGGTTTTATTCAGAGATCAACACCGAGACCTGAATGAAATAAAAAAGTATATTTAATACTGCATCTTCAGTTTTTCCACACACATACAAACAGCAGAAAAATCAGTGTTCAAAGTTTTGATTAGTTTTTTGAGTCAGTGGGAAACTGTTATAGGATTATACTACTCAAATATCAAGTTTTTCTGGTCTTTAATTAAACTCCAAGAATACCACACAAGAAAAATGATTTCTTCCCGAATCCATTCGCCTATCCACTAGCATTATTCTATGAAACCTCAGACCAATGACAAGTAGAGTACCACAGGGTTCAGAGTCCTGGGTCCTCTCCTGTCTGATATCTACTTCTCCGAAGTACAGGCCAACACAAAAGGTCTTTGGCCAATGAAGTTCGCAGATGACTGCAAACTAAGAGCCATAATCAAAAGTCCAATGTGGACATCCTACAAAAGGGCCTCACCAAGATAGATGCCTGGTGTCAAAGCCATGGCCTCAAGCTCAATGCCAAAGAGTGCATTGTCAGCCCTTTTGGTAAAAACTCTGTACCCATGAACTACCACATAGGCGGTAGTCTAACACCTAAAGTGTGATAGGAGAACTTGGGACACAAGTGGACAGTAGTCTCTCCTTTGATAATAACATCGCCACAGTAGTCAGGAAATCCTTCTACGTGGCACACCTCATCACAAAAGGTTTCTCATCCAGGAAAAAAAAAAAAAAAAAGAGGTCATTGTTCCCCTCTACTCATCATTCATTAGACCCATTACAGAGTACAATGCCCCTTTTGGTATGTACCTCACAAGACATCTACAACAACTAGAAAGGCCGCAGAAATACCTCACAGAGGATTACCAGCTTCAAACAGACGCCCTACGCAGACCATCTCAAAACACTGCAGCTTTACTCCATTGCATATCGCCTACTCAGAGACAATCTCTGCCTAACACACAAAGCTATGTCAAACCCAGAGCTTTTGGACATGCTCCACTTAAAAAAAATCCCAATCCCTCCAAGCTACACGCTCTAGGGACCTAAACACTGTCACCACAATAAACAGAACATGCTGGAGGGATAGATTCCGGTCACAGAGACTTTCCATACTCGAACAAACTATCTATATCAAACAAAGCTCCTCGTTAGCACTCAAGAAAAATCTTGATTATTGGATGGGAGATAGGAAATTCACCCCGGGGATCACTTCTGTGGCTTTGCTCGACAGTGGCACAGGAAAATAATTTTCTTGGGTGGCGAAAGCCAGGGTACCTTTTGGCTAGGCTTATATAGGCCCTAGGGCCAATAGCCTACTACCTACCTATGAACTTATGAAATGTCACATTATATTCTTGTGATGTTTGTCATTTATTACATCATGTAGATTAGGAACAGTAGCTATATTTCATAATTTTATCACCTTATAAAAACAAAGTAATTAGGTAGGTCACTGACTATAGCTAGTGTGTCATTAAAAAAAGTTCCCACAGTCTATCTTATTTTGTGTTGTGTGTGCGCTTGAGACATTACTCACATAGGACTAACTTTACACAAAGTCTAAAAAATGTGGCTTGAAAAAAGGACTAATGAGCTGCTCGCTGAAACCCAACACAACAGCAACTCAAATTGCTGTACAACGGAAGACCATTTGCAAGAATAAAAAGAATTAGTCTGCTGGAAAAGAGTAAAGGTATAGGAAAATAAGGTGAACATGGTGCCCACATCAATCCCAGGATTCCCAAAAACAGAGTGGGTGGTGTAAGGGAATAATGCTTACAACAGTGAATACACTAAAAAAAATTCCAATTATAAGCTCTTCACATAACTGACCTAAATTCTTCATACTATTTACTGCTGCAGTCACCACTTCTGGGAAGTTTTTCAGAGTGTAATGGCCAGTGGATGGCTGGCCCTGGTTAGGCTATTAAGACAGCAGACCTTAGAGAATAAACTGTGCCAAACCCCACCCTGGCCCAGAAGCCAAATAATATTTGGAGATTATGTGGACAAAGGACCAAGTGGTTGCTTTTACATCCGACTGGGTAACCACTCGAATCATGTGGTGGTGGCTGTTGTGGCTCAAGTAGAATGTGTCTTGACATGGCCTATTACAAAGTTTCCATAAAAAGAAACAAAAAAGATTACAGTGGTCAAGCCATTTGGACAGCATTTGCCAACCAACAGGATTCCTCTACCTGCCATTCAGAAAAGAACCAAACAGCTGATCTGATTTTCTGAGTCCATTAATTCTGTCTAAATAGGCTCTCAGCTGTCTCTGCATATTCAAGGAATGCAAAGTTCTCATCCCCTTGTTTGGGAGTTTAGAGAGAGCAGAGGGAGGGGGAACAGTCTGATTTAATAAAACATCTGTCACCACTTCGGGCAAGAAATTTAAGCTCAGAAATTATCCTAAGAGATGTTACAGTTTCTAAAAACAGCATCTTTCAGGAAAGATACTTCATGGGAGCTGAATCAGCTGGTTCGGCTGTAACAGTGCGAGTTTCTCTTACACACAGTTGAGGCACAACAGTGGGGACATTAACTTTTTGGGAGGTCAAAGATGAACTACTCCCTTTAGGGGCTACTTGACCGGCAAGAAAGTATAAAATGAAGCTCTCAAGACAGTCAAGCTGAAACAGCAAAAACATCAAAAAGGCAACAGATAGCCTCAACTTGTAAAGGTCTAATAGGCAAATGAGAACCAGAGACATATTATCTAAAAGCCCCTGGTCTCCAGTAAGGTACCAGTAGGATAATCTCTTCCAATTTGCTAGGTATGATTTTTGTGCTTGGTTTCCTAGTCTCCATTATATATGTAGCAAATCCTCTGAATATGCAAGCTTGGATGGGATGAGTGCTAAAAACATCCATGCTGTCAACCTTAGAGTTGTGAAATTGGGGTGAAGTAAGGACCTTTTCTCCTGTATCAATTTGCTTTGGTAACAACAGTATTTGCTCTACCCTTACTAGGCTTAGCCAGATAAAGAACGTGTGTTGCGCCTGGTTCAATAAGGGACTATTAGAAGAATTCTTGGCTACTATTCCTTTATCTTCAGCAATATTAAGGGGAATTTTGCTATCAGAGGGAGAACACAGAAAAACAGCCCTGTCATTGCAATGGAGAGAGCACCTATTTGTCAGGCTCTTGGAGATGCTGTCCACAAAACTTCCTGAACTACCTGTTCTCTCAGGAAGCAAAAAAAAGTCTATTTCTGACATGCCCCACCTATGGGTTAAGTCCAAGAACACATTTCTGTTCAGCATCCATTTGTAAGGGTCTAAATGGGGCCTACACAGTCTGTCTGCAAATAACAGGATATAGGAGGTGTCGCCATGGGCATCCCATACGCAAGTTTGCACACTAATTTAGTTGTTTATTGTTGGGAGAAGAGGTTTTTGTTTGATAGTACCTATTACTCGCATGTTCGCCTGTATAGGCAGTTTGTTGATGATATTCTCTTGTTTTGGGATGGGGAATATTCTGATCTATGTGAGTTTATCTATTACTTAGAATCTACAACTGACTTTCTGAAATTCACAATGACATCTTCTATGACTAAGATTGACATTTTAGATGTCACTTTGTGCAAAAATGATTTAGGCACAATAACCACTAGTCTCTGTCAAAAGCCTTGTTGGAAGAAGTCTCTTGGGAGTTTGGCAGTATGCATCCCAGGTTTATTTTTCCAATATAGTCAAAGGGCAATATCATAGAGTTAAAAGAATATGTAAGGCCCCCAATGACTTGAATGTTCAAGTGGATCTTCTAGATTGTTTGTTTAATGATAGGAGCTATAGTAAGTCCATACTAGATAGAGCCAAGAATGACGTTTTTGATAATTTGAGATTATCAGGGTGTAGTACAGGTAAACATTAGAGGGGAAATAGGCATTGTTTTACAACGACATATGCCAATGCGGTTATGATGGACATTGTCAGACATAATTAGCATGTACTTACTATGGATACTATTACAGCCAGCATAGTTGGGGAGGGACCATGTTTTGTCTATAGAAACAGCTTAAATTTGAAACTACTTTTGTGCAATGACAAAACCAAATATGTTAGTGATGTTATGAGTGTGAGGGATTCAAGACTTGGCACCTTTCCTTGTGGACACTGTAATATGTGCAATGTGATATCCACAACACAGTTTTTCAGTCACCCTGTCCTGGATTTTAAGTTTTCTCCCAGGTTTAACGCCACCTGTGACAGTAGCAATCTAGTGTAACTTGCTAGTTGTAAGTGCTGTGATTGCTTCTATGTTGGTAAGACCTCTAGGGGGTTGAATGATCTCTAGGATATTAAGAACATGCACTTACAGAATGCCTCAGCAAAGCATGTTGCTGTTTTTAATTTAGATAGTTTTAGCTTCATGGTCCTACAGCTTGTACATAAGAATAAGAATGGGGGTAACTTAATCATCTGGAGTCCATTGAGTTGAAATGGATTCTGAGATTACGTGCCCATATTCATCCTGGCCTCAATAACTGTGTTAGCATAAAACCTGCACTGGAGGCACGGTCGCTTAAATGAACAAGTGAATAAATGAATTTGTTATTAAGTTAACAAGGAAACCGGTTTCCTATGCCTTGCACTTTAAAGCCTATTTTAGCTTTTGTTGCTTTTAATTTGTTTTAATTGGCTCTATTTAAATTGATTAATTGTTGCCAGTTATTTTAATTGATTGATGTGATACACTGGCATTTAAACTGTGTTGTTTATTCTTTTGTAAGGCCTGATGAAGCGTGAGTTGTTCACGTGAAAGCGCTTATCCTGTTCTACTTCTGTGAATAAATTAATACTGGATTTTAGAGCCGTGGTGGTCCTATCTTGCTGTTTTTGCCCGATTTCTTTTAGTTCTCTTGGTGTGAACCTTAAAGTAGCAGTTTGCATGTTTATTTTCATATAGAATCTAGGATGTCTGAGTGAAAGTCTGGACTCCTGGACCACTTCTCTAGCTTATGCTGCCAGTCTGAAAAGACTATAGGAGAGGGTGCTCTCCCTGCTTGTTGATGTACCACATAAATGTGGGTGGTCCCCGAGGATGTCCAGGGTGTCTCAACCAAATTCTGTTCAAATGATTTACTGCTAGAACTACATTGTTTTACAAATATTGTCCTACCCCATTATGCCCTGATCCTCAGATCCCCTGCATCATATCCTTATGTAAGGACTAAGGAGTCTGCAATGACTGCCTGGGTCCCCTTTTCTAGCTTGAAAAGTTCCCCATTGATCGAATTTTTTTTGCATTAGATATATCATTTGATACAAGGTAAAATGGCAGGCTGATCTCCACAGACCGGGTCTACTTCAATCATCTCTTTCAAAATACTACTGCAGTTTCCTCCTAAACAGCCTTACAAGTGACAGCATCAATATTCAAGATGCCATATAGTCTAGGATACTTGCTGTTATAGAATCCCTCTTTATTATGGTTTGAAGGAAATGGGACTGAAAGTTACCCTAACATTTGGCAGGAAGGCTTTCTTCTGTTCTGTATGAAACCAGGCCCCTAGAAAAGTACAGTTTTGTACCTACCATAAATGTAGATGTCCGATAGGTATGCATCTGCAGTCATAACATATGGGTTGTCCTGCCTCAGGCAGCCCTTCGGTCGGCCGGATTCCAAAGTCTGGGTCTGGCCTCGGCTGATGTCGCACTTTCCCCGACGTCAGAGTGTCTGGGGTATAAAAGCATCAGCCGACGCCATTTTCCTCAGTTTTTCTTGCCCCAGATGCCCTCTAGGAAGGCTAAATTTGGATAAATGCTGAAAAATTCCAAACATTTGCAAATTATATACATGAATAAACAAACAAATACACCATAATAGATTCCCCCAGCTAGCTAAGAGGGGTAAGCACCCTAGGAATACCAAAGAGGGGAAGGAGGGAGGGTAATCCTGACTGCAGATGCATACCTATCGGACATCTACATTTATGGTAGGTACAAAACTGTACTATGTCCTTCAAGGATGCATCTGCAGTCATAACATATGGGTAGAATACCATAGCCAATCTGGGGGTGGAGGTACTAAGAAAAGGATGGTGTAGTTAAGATCCCCTGCAGGACTGCAGTTGCAAACCCTGCTCTGGATCTAGAGTATAAAGGTAGATTGTAATGCTTGGCAAATGTATGCACGGAGGTCCAAGTAGCAGCTTCTAAAATGTCCTTGGTAGCCACCCCCCTTAGGAAGGCTGTAGTGGTGGCCGTGGCCCTTGTGGAGTGAGGCCTGATATTTTTAGGAACTGTCTTTCCATTAAAGGAGTAGCAAAAGCGAATGCAATTTCCTATCCATTTTGAAATTGTCTGTTTGGAAATTGCTCTTCCTTGCACCCCAGTTGCACATGCTACAAAAAGTTGGTCAGTTTTTCTGCTAGTTTTTGTTCTGTCCAAATAGTAGCGTAGTTGTCTGTGTATATCCAGGGTGTGCAAAAGTTTTTCCCCTTTATTCTGTGGATTAGGGAAGAACGTAGGCAAGTGAATAGCTTGGTTCAAGGATACCCTAGATACCCACCTTTGGCATAAAAGTAGGATTGGTTCTTAGTGACACCCTGTCCTGGTGGAAAATAAGAAAAGGCTGCACTGCCATTAATGCTTGTAACTCAGATACTCTTCTTGCTGAAGTGATTGCCAGAAAGAATGCAGTTTTCCAAGATAGAAACTGTAGATCTGCTGTTGCTGCTGGTTCAAAAGGAGGTAGTGTCAGTTTTTCCAGCACAAAGTTGAGATCCCAGGCAGGTAGAGGGGGTCTTATTGGAGGTTTAACATTTTTGATCCCTCTCAGAAATTGTCTGAGGAGAGGGTGTGAGAAGATAGGTGGATCCACATTGTATTCTGCTGAAATTGCTGAAGCATGAATCTTAATGGAAGAATAGGACAGGCCATTGTGGAACAATTCTGCTAAATATTCTAGGATATGTGCTAAGTTTGCCACTGTGACATCTGTGCCCTTTGATGTGCTCCAAATGAGAAATCTCTTCCATTTAGCTGAGCATGTCTTCCTTGTGGAAGGCCTGCAAGCTTCCAGGATAATGTCCTTCACCCTCCGAGATAAAACAGTTTGATTGGGATTTAAGGAATTTTCCAGGCAGTTAGCTGCAATGTTTTCAAGTTGGGATGTAGGGTCTTGAAATTGTTCTGCGTTAGAAGAGGCCATAGGGGGAGAGGCCATGATTTTGCCTGAGACATGCTTCTCAATAGTGGATACCAGTGTTGTCTTGGCCAGTCCGGAGCTATTAGTATCACTTTTGGCTGTTCCTCCCTGATTTTCAGTAGAACCTTGTGCATCAATGGGAGAGGTGGGAAGGCATATACTGTTAGGGCTTTCCAGCTGAAAGAGAGAGAGTCCACCCTCCAAGCTTGTGGGTGGTATGTCCTTGAGCAGAATGTCTTCAGTTGATGGTTAAGTGGGGAGGCAAACAGATCTATCTCCGGCATTCCCCATGTCTTTGTTATGAGCTTGAAGATGTCTGGGTGCAGCATCCATTCGTGTGCATCCATGGTAGTTCTGCTTAGGCTGTCCGCCAGTGCATTTTCTTTCCCTGGCACGAATTGGGCCTGTAGTTGGATATTGAGATTCAGGCATAGATCCCCACAGATTCATAGCCATCCGGCATAGCGGGTAAGAATGTGTGCCACCCTGTTTATGTACCACATGACCGTGGTGTTGTCTGTCCTTATTAACAGTTGACCTTGTTGGAGGAAGGGTTTGAATGCCTCGATTGCATGTCTCACTGCCAGCATTTCCTTTTGGTTTATGTGCATGCTTAGCTGCCCTTGAGGCCATAGGCCTTGGATGCATTTGTCCTCCATGTGTGCTCCCCATCCTCGGTCCGAGGCGTCTGTGGTGATGGTCTGCCTTGCTTTTGGTTTGTTGAAAGGCAACCCTCTGTTGGACTGGCAGGCCTGAGCCCACCACAGGAATTCCTTTTGAAGGCATGGAATGATTGGTATCATGGTTTCTAAACTGTGACTGTGTTGAGACCATACACTCCTTAGGTACCATTGTAATTTCCTCATATGCAGTGTGGCATGTGGGATTAGAATTATGCAGGATGCCATGTAACCCAGGGCCTGCAGGATTTTCCTTGCAGTAAGCTGAGTTTGTCTTGTCAAAATCATGAAGTAATCTGGAAGTTGTTTTTGCTTTTCTTCTGTGAGAAAGGCCATTTGGGTGCTTGTGTCCAGATCTGCACCCAAAAAAGTGATCCTTTGGGATGGTACTAGTCTTGACTTTTGGATGTTGACTGTGTATCCCAAGGCCTGTAACAGGTGTATGGTATAGGTCAAGTCCTTTAACAATTTGTTCTTGTTGTCCGCTTGTATTAGGCAGTCGTCCAGGTATGGATAAATTTGAATTCCCTGTAGTCTGCAATGTGCAACTACTGATGCCAGGCATTTCGTGAATACTCTGGGCACAGTAGATAAGCCAAAGGGCAATGCTGAGAATTGATAATGCTCTCATCCTGCAAGAAATCTGAGGTGTCTTCTGCAACTTGGTCAGATAGGGATGTGCAGGTATGCCTCCTTGAGATCTAGAGTCACCAGACAAGACTCCTTGCCCAACATGGGAAGAAGTTGCTGTAGTGTCAGCATTTTGAATTTTGGCACAATGAGATAAGTGTTGAGTGCGGACAAGTCGAGAATAGGCCTCCATTGATTTTCTTTTCTTGGTACAAGGAATAGTCTGGAGTAAAATCCTTGGCCTTGTTCTGAACATGGTACCTTTTCTATAGCTTTCATCTGAAGTAACTTGCTGATTTGTTTTAAAGCCTCTGCCTTCTGATTTGGTGGAAGGTTTGGCATTCTGCTTCTTTCTGGCAAAGTGTGGAAGTGAAACCTGTATCCTTTGTCTATTATTTGCAATGCCCAAGCATCCTTTGTAATGCAATGCCAGTTTTTTGAGAATAAAGCCAGCTTTCCGCCCAAGGGTGCTTCCAGTTGATCCCTGGCAGGCGGAACCAGAGTCAAGTCATTGAGTCTGTCCTGTAGTAGTGGTTGTTGTAGCTGTTGCACTACTCCTCTGGTTGGCAGGCTGCCACTGACAGCCTCTGTAGGAGCCCTTCGATTGACCTCTGCCTCAAGAGCTCCTGTTCCTGCCTCTCTGGGCTCTGTCCGAGTCTGGAAAGGACCAATTTTTTGTAGGCCAGTTTCTGCTGAATCTCGGTGGTTGAACTTGCAGGAAATCTTTAACTGTTTGCACAGATTTTGCTTTTTCTTCAACCTTTTTTAGAATCTCCTGAGCAGGGGAGCCAAATAAATTTTGTTTCTCCATTGGAGCATCGAGGAGTTTAACTTTGACATGGTCTGGCAAAGATTGCTCCTTCAGCCAGGCATGTCTACGAATAACTGCCCCAGTCATAGCTGATCTAAATGAAGCCTCCAGTGCATCATAGCCACATTTTAAGAAATGATTACTAACCTGTTGTGAGTTATGTAACAAATCCTGAAGGGATTTATGGTCTAAGGGTTCAGGAGAAGAAAGTTTCTTATTCAATTCATCTAACAAATACTCTTGGTACTGTATCATATGGAATTGACAGTTTAATGCCCTGACAGAAAGAGTTGCAGATGTATACACCTTCTTACCCCATCTCTCTAAAGCTCTAGACTCTCTATCAGAGGGTAGGGGATTTTTGGCAGTAGCGGCTGCAACCCCTTTAGGGCCCTGAGAAATAGTTTCTGGGTCTGCAGAATGGGCTTTATACAGATGGAAGTGAGAATCCGGGACCCTGTAATATCTGTCAGGTTTGGCAGGGGCCGGAGGAAGAGTATCAGGGGCTGTACTGACATCATTGTACACATCATCAATTACATTTAGAACAGGAGGTATAGCTAAGGGCCTATGCTGAGGCAAATGCAAAAAGGTCCGTAATCTTTTTCTAGAATCAGAGAAATCCTGACCTTGCCATTGAAAGTGCTCTCTCATGGAGTGTAAAGTCTCCCCAAAGGAAATCTCTTCAGGAGGGGAGGCCGAAGGGATAGATTCCTCTGCATCTGAATCCTCATAAGGCGAGTAAGGCCCTTCCTGGTGGTCTGACAACTCAGATCCATCCGTGGAATCATCTGAGGAGAGAGGTTCAGAGGGGTCAGTCCTGGGCGTTGTCTGGAGGAGGTTGAGAGGCCCTGTCTGGGGGAGGTTGTGAACCCCTAATTAAGGAGATAAGGTCCTCAGCCAGGCTGAGGATCTGTGAACTAGAGGAAGGCCTCTGGGGTGTAGATTTGGTAGGCAAAGCTTTTGAAAGTTTGGCAGCTTTAGCCCTAGAAAAGGCCTTAATGGACATAGAAGCTGGGGACCTAGCAGCCCCACGTGCAGGGGTAGAAATGTCCAAAGGTATGGTGTCGGACAAATCCTGAACACGAGCTTCGGTAGGTAGTTCTGAAGCCGACTCAGCCGGGGCCTCTCAGGCCTCGGCGGTCGGAAGTATGGTTTCGGAAGAAGGAATCGCCGAGGACTCTGTTTCGGCAGAAACCGAGACACTTGCGGTAGGCCTAGCCGTGGTTTCAGCCGAAACCGCGGGCCGCAAGTGTCGGTCCTTTTCCTTGCGTTTTTTGACCATATGCGAAGTCGGAGTCTCAGACAGCATTTTATAAGCAAAAGCAGCTCCAAAAATTCCTCTGCAAACTCCGACCGACGTCTAAGAGTTAGTCGGTTGAAGGAGGCACAGGCTAAACAGGCCGATACGTCGTGGTCTGGGCCTAAGCAAGGAAGGCAGTAAGAATGGAAATCCTTATGAGGTATTTGTTTCCCACAAGTTAAACAATTATTTACTTTGTCTGACATCGGCTGAGGCAAGAAAGAGTCCCCAACGGGGTACTTAGCTTTTTTCGAAGTCTTCGGTAGCTGAAATCTCTGGATCTGACCGACCGGCACTTGCGAACAGCTTCTGCTTCGGGCACCGCGCAGCAAGAAAGACTGGGGAAAATGGCGTTGGCTGATGCTTTTATACCCCAGACGCTCTGACGTCGGGGAAAGTGCAACATCAGCCGAGGCCAGACCCAGACTTTGGAATCCGGCCGACCGAAGGGCTGCCTGAGGCAGGACAACCCATATGTTATGACTGCAGATGCATCCTTGAAGGACATCATTACTTTCTTTGCTGAGTTACTGGAGGTTAAGGGAGAAACCTAGCAGACTGAAAAATGCTAGTGCAAAGACTTCTGACTCTCTTCTACCAAGTCTGCCTGGGTGGGAGTCATCCAGGAAAGGGTTGATGTGTGTCCTCTGCACACCTCTACTATGGTGATGCAGAGGTGGGAATTCTTTAGCTCAATGTGACCAAGAATGCTTGAGGGAGAAGAGGAGGCAGAAGGCTTTGTAAGGTTAAGTATTACATACTTTGGGACCACTAGATATTGTTTCAGTCTTGAAAGGTCTAAAAATGGTCTCCAAGTACCTTCCTTTCTGGACAACAGATACAGTCTGGACTAAAACCCTGTTCCCTCCTTCTTGAATGTTATTTTCTATGGCTTTTTGTCATAGCAGGTCCTATAGCAAGGGTAAAACTAAATAAGCTTGCTCCCTTGTAAAATGGTGGGGGGTGAGATAGTGATGCCTACAAACTGCATAACCCTACCTTAAAAGGTTTAGGACCTTTTGCTTCTGGTTATCTTTTCACACTCCTCTACACATACAAGAAAGCATTCTACTTATATTGATGAATCAAAAGGGTTGTTCTGATTTACGGGTAGGAAGGATTGTAGTGAGATTTTCTAGCGTGGGAGGAACCTGCTTACATATGGTCATTTCCCATGCAAAGGTGCGTATTGTGGTAGTCCTCCATTTAGTAGTTTTTTAGATTAAAAATTAGAAAATGAATATCCAGTTACAGTAATGCATGGGAATTGTGCAAAATAAGTCTAAATACAATTACTCTTCCCTCCCAGTTATGGTAAGGTCTTTCTTTATGGACAGCTATAACAGTTTCGCAGTTGTAACGAAATTACATTCCACAGTCAGCAACCTGCTACATATTTATATTTATATATATATATATATATATATATATATATATATATATATATATATATATATATGTATATTCAGTCTCAACCAAGTGGGATAGTACAGTTGTGTAAGTTGCACTTACCCATAACAGTAGATGTTCAAATTCCTCACTGCTGCATAGCCTTTAGGCTATATGAGTTGCATCTTGCCCAAAACACAGCTGGCCAGCTTCCAACAGCTCTGGCTTCCTCCATCACTACTACTGATTGGTCAGCCCTAAGAAGGAAAACATCAGCAGTCAAGGTGGAAAATCTGCGGAACTTTTTTGCCTAACAGTTAAATTCCAGAATGGCAGCATACTCATCCTGAGCTAAACAAGAAATAACCTTACACACCACTGAGAGGGGTGTGTGGGATTAGTAGGTGCATTTGGCTACTGCAGCAGTGAGAAATTTGATCTGCAACTTACACAACTGTAATATGTTCAGCATTCTTACTGCAGTAGCCTTTAGGCTATATGGGCCGATTCCCAAAGCCTATCCAGTATCTAAATGAAGGAATCCAATATGAAATGTCTTGCACAGGTACACACATAGGACTCTAGTACTAGAGTCCACCCCCTAGTACTAGAGTCCACCCCCTTTCCAATATGCCATCAAAGAAGACAAAGCCCTCAGAGAGTGACTCAGCACTGCCTGGAACTGGTTTACCATGGTGGACATAAAAGGCAACAGCTAATGATAACCAACTGGAACCGGTTTGACACATGTTGTCCTTTCCTAGTTTCACCATGACAAATGAATAGCTGGTTGGCTTTTCTAAAGGACTTTGTTAGTTATTCTAGTACCTGACCTGCCTATGGATGTCCACAGTTTGTGAAATTCTTTCTCCATGGTTCTGAAGGTCAGGAAAGAACATTGGTGGATTGACAGCCTGATTCAAAGAACCTCTAAAATAACTTTGGACATGAGTGAGGGAGGTCTTCTTACAGAGAACTTATCCTAAATGCTGACCACATAGGGTTTTCCCACCAAGAAAGCTGGCAACTCAGATACTGATCTTGCAGATGTCAGAGCAAATAAAAGAACAGTTTCCATGTAATGAACCTTAAATCTGTCAGATGTGCATGTTCAAATGGAAATGTGTTTAACTTTTATAGCAGGAAGTTAAGATCCCTGGGAGGAGCAATCTGTTTTGCAAGGTGATCTTGGATGAAACACTCCTATCAGCAAAATATGATTCGACAAATTAGTACAAAAGCCAGAGGATAGTAATTCACAATTCAGCACAAGTGATACAATTCTAAACAGGACCCTGGTTATTTGGTAGCCACCAACTAGAAAAAGAGAGGACCCTGAAGAAGGCCTGAGTGAATTAAAGACAAAAGCATGTCACGGTAAGAGGGTGGGAAGGTAACTGCCTACCCTGATCCACAACTTTTCAGGAGGACATACGGGTTTCAAGGGGGAAAACCTATTCCTTCCCCCCAGTTTACCAGTGTGTCATTTGTCATCCAGGCCTGTTGACAAGGGGTCCTGGATCACTACAGTTTCAGATGTGTATTGGAAACAAAAAGCTATCTGAACTATGCCCAGAAAGACCTCTATGTGTAACATTCATTTTGGGGGGTCTTCTCTGAACCTGTGGTGATGGTCTAGGAGGACATTGTCCTAAAAAGCTAGTAAACTTCCTTTAGGGAGAGTTTTTCTTTGACTATGTCCCTTGCCATCAGAGCTAGCCTAAGCAGCTGGTAAGACTTGGTGCTCACTTGATAGCGGATATGCTACATGACAGAGATGTTGTGTATGAATCCCTTCAGGAGGCCTGGTATCCAAAGGTAAGACAGCACCTAAAGGGCCAGGTGAAGAGCATTTTATCGGGTCTATAGCATGACGTTGAAATTTCTAAAGAGCATATACTCTTACATCGACACAGAATATCCGAAACTACTATATCTCGAACAGCCAGAACAACATTTTTTCTTTTGCAGAGAGGATAAAAAAAAAAAAAAAAAAAAAAAAAACTAAAAACAAAATCGACAGACAAAATAAAGTGGGGGGCTTTGTCCCCTACATCCCCAATGTGGGGGGCTATGCCACCCCCACTTAAATATTGCACTACAGTGGAGGACATGGAAAAGTCCCGACAATGGCCTAGTGATCTTTTTCCATGGGGAAAATTGTTCTGGCCGTTCGAGATTTAGTAGTTTCGGGTATTCCGTGTCGATGCAACAGCGTTCGCTCTTTTGACGTTTCAACTGCTTGATATAGATCCTGTTTTATCTCCTTTACATTGTGTTCCCTCATCTCTCAGGGTGGACTACTGTTCCTGAACTGTCGTGGAGCCTATCTACACACCCCTGGCCAGGTATGAATCTGTATGAAAGTGCCCAAGTTGCTGTGGGTGGAATAAAGGGAACCACTGCACTGAGATGCACCCGAGAGATCCACTATTGCAGCTCCTCCTCCAGAAAGGATGCAAATGCAACTTGGAAGTCCAGAGAGTCTCTTGCTGAGATTGTAGACAAGTGGAGTAATGGACTGGAAGTAACTGGTCAAAGACGGGACTTTCTCTTGAGGGAGAAAGTCAGTCATTGATACGGTATTCAGTCTGCAAGCTAGGAAGACTCGTACCTTGGGACGGTGGCAGGGAAGACTTTCAGAAGTTGAGAGTGAATTCTACTCTTTCAAGTAGAGACAAGCTGAAGTTGAGAAGTAACAAAAGAGTTTCCTGGGATAAGGTTTGGAACAGAAGGTCCAGGTAGGGGTATCCCCTGGGTTCTGCAAAAAGAAAAAAGCCGGTGTTAGTCTGGCAGTAGTAGACAATCCAAAGAGTAAACCATAGATTGGAATGTGCGACAGACAGACAACCAGAGGAATTTCCTGCAGGTAGGGTGTACAGGAACATGCTGGTATTCATCCTTCGGGTCCTGAGTGCCAAGGAAAGCCTGAAGAAGGTTAAAGGGAAGTACGGTCTGAAGAGAGAAAATCATGAAAGACAGAACTTAAGTGCTGAGGTATGACAAATCCAGAAAGGGCCTTTAACATCCCTTCTTCCTGGGTACCAAGACAAGTCAATAGAAATGTTTCCATGGCCCTAGGGAGGAAATGGATCTATAGTCATTGGGAGAGAAGGTCTTTAACCAAAGGGGGTTGGAGGATGGGATGAGATTGATTTGCAGGTGGCAAAGAAATTCCTCTTGAAGGTCAATCTTTCCAAGACATTCAGTAGTCATCTTGTACATTGGACAAGACCTTTTGTCTTTAGAAATGCAGTTCCAGACTGGGAGAATAGACTGAGTCTTTGGGACAAAAGGACCAGTAGACAAAGATGGGAACGAGGCAGCAGAAAAGTCAGGAAAGTTTTTTTTTTCTTCGGGAAAAGGGGCTTTTCTGGGCTTAGGTTCCTACAGTTTCTCCGGACAGCTTTTGTTTTACCCTTCGGGGGGGGGGGGGGGTCAGCATCTAAAGTGCCAAACAAAAGGTCCATGTGAAGAGTAGAGTTCACTAGCTTAACCTTGACATCTTCAAGGAGGAACTGCAAATCTGTAGATGACCAGACTGATAGCAGCAGCCATACATCACAGCTGCATTTAATGGAGTGTCTGGCTACTTGAGCGGTATTGTTGAGCATAAACAGCTTGTGATTTGGGTACAAACTTCCTCAATGACGAAAATAAGTCCACAAGTGAAGAAACATTTGAGGCAACACCACAGCAGCGAAGGAGAGTTTTAATGACATATAAAAATAAAGTAAAAGCAGTATACCAATTAAGCACTTTCACGTCCACATCGAACACTTCAGACATATCAAAGACTGCTGTGGTTCACATTTAAATATGATATCTTCCTATTAATTCAATGACTACCAATCATTCTATTACGTCAATTAATTGATCAACTCTGTTAAACAACTACATTTCTAAAAGCTATTTAAAAAACCTCAACATAAAGGAACTTTGCATTTCTATACATAACAAAAAGGCGGTACATAGGAACTATAAGGCCATGTCAAACCCAGATTTGATGAATATACTTCACCTCAAAAAATCTAGATCCCTCAGAACCACAAGGGCGGGAGACTTAAACCTTGACACGGTTATAAATAGAACGTGCTGGAGGGACAGATTCATCACCCAGAGACTCCCTACGCTGTGGAACAAAATCCCGGTACATGTGAGGCAGAGCACCTCGCTGGCCTTGTTCAAGAGGAATCTTGACCAATGGATGGGAGATCGCAGATATACCCCAGGGATTACTTCAGTGTCACTGCTTGACAGAGGCACAGAAAAATGATAGGCATAGTTTTTTCAAACTAGGGGTGGCGAAAGCCACATAACTATGGGCTAGGCTTATAAATGCCCTTGGGCAGATAGCCTAGTATGAACCTATGAACCTATGAACCTAAATATATAATATATAATCAAATAGGTGCATTTCATTCAAACAACCATTAGAAGGCAGTATACACACATTAAAATACATCCACTGCTATACACATTCAAAATACTATCCACTTTAATAAAAAGCTATCCCACATACCAATAGGACTCTTTCATAAACCAAAACATAACTAAATTCCTTAGCAAATTCCTTTCTTACACATAAACCTTAAAAATATATAAACAATAAAAAATATATATACCGTAAAACATATATACCATAAAAAATTATACATATATATATATATATATCCACACACGCCATAAAAATATACACACATATATATATATATATATATATATATATATATGCACACACATATACACACACATATATATATATATATATATATATATATATATATTTACACACACATATATATATATATATATATATATATATATATATATATATATATAGCAGACATCAGTCAATGTTGTAAAGGTCTGTCAATGAGGAAAGGCTAAAAGTCCACTCGCTTTATCTGTGTAATCCAATAATTCATCTGACCTCTAACTTCTCAGTAGAATTCTTAAAATTCTCCAGCCTAATACGCTTATTAGCCAATTCTATAACAAGGAACGTGAACTTATGAGAGAGATTTTATAACATGCTTGGCCAACGCATTACTTTCATCTTCTCTACTTATTGCGTACAAATGCGCTCTAACTCGTTCTCTTAGCGTTCTATTCGTTTTCCCAATAGAGAAGGCTGCACATTTCGTGCACTTGGCCAGATACATCAGGTCACGGGATTTACAAAATTCTCAGAGTCAGCAAGTGTCTTATTCAGGTTTATTGGAAGAGATCATGGGTACTTAGTCGTGTGTGTTTGGCAGCACAGTACTGTAAATGCCAAGGGGGCAAAGGTACAGACTTTTTGCCATACCTGTCAGCTCTCAACTGTCCAGATTTTTGGTTATTTTTGGTCTTTCTCACTCAAAATTTGTGATTTTTCTATCAAATTATGGAGGATCGATGTCATTAAATAGCCCCCAATATTTTGAGTTTCAGATCTCAGATCACTCAAAAAAATGCATGCCAATGCAAAACCTTTCAGCGTATTAGTTTTCTAAGTGTATAAGAGTAATATTTAAGACCTGTCCCTATTTTGGGTCCTTTGTCCCCCCACTGTTTTTTGGCTTTGTCCAGATTTCTTGTGCTTACAGGTTGAGAGCTATGTTGTCCTACTGTTTCTACCATATTGCAGCATGCTGGACGCAGGGAGGAGTTTGGTAGGCTTGTCTGTATTATCAGAAAAAAAGGAGGAGTCTGCTACAGGATTTTTGAACAGGAATTTCATCTCCTTCTTTGAAGTTGCTAGTTGGATGTCTGTCCATGCCTTCACTTAACACTCCACGTTGGATGTCATATCCACGGAAAGAGCTGGCTTTGCCAGAATTATCCTGCATTAGTTTCAAGAAGGCTGTTTTTCCCTTCCTCCTCCAAAATTTCCACTGCAGCTTTTTGTACTCTCCCTGATGTAAAGAATATTACAACAATGACATGGAAGGACATAGTACAGTTGTGTGAAATCTTGGCATAACAGTAAATGTCTTCTTCACTGTTGCAGTATTCACTCCCTCCCTCCTCTGTTCTGCCTTATTCTTCTTACCTTCCTGGCTAGGGATTCTTTTCTTTTTCTCCTTCTGGATGCACTTGTTCCTCCTGGTCCCTAGAGATATTCTGTTCCTCCTGGGGCTTTTCATTTCGGAGGTATTTATATCCATACATCACTTTTATGCCCTACGCTTTGCATGAGGAGCTCAGGTCTATAAATTCCGGAGGCTTTGGTATACTTGACGATGTTGTACTATCCTTGGCAAGAGACTCCCCTATGTAAAGAATACTGCAACAGTAATATGGAAGGATATCACTTGCCTGCACACGTGCTAAATCTATCCACTTACCTAACCAGTGCTAAATCTATCCACTTACCTAACCCGTGCTAAATCTATCCACTTACCTAACCCGTGCTAAATCTATCCACTTACCTAACCTGTGCTAAATCTATCCACTTACCTAACCTGTGCTAAATCTATCCACTTACCTAACCCTTACTCTAAACCTAAACACACAAGCTCCCAGCCCAATCTCTTACCTCTGGCCGACCAATCAGATGTCACCAACAAGACAGTTCACACTAACAGCCAAAACCTACAGGAGTTAACTTGCATTGCAAAAATGTAAGTGTCAATTAAGTTAACGTTAACCTTGGAGAGATTTATTTCAAGTATGTTGCACCAATGTTAGTACATAGGAGAACAGCTATCTTTCAATTCACTCATCTCTCAGAAAGGGATATTTAGTAATTTGTTAGTTGAAGTCTTTGGTTCCATAACTTGTGAAGCATTATCAACATACAAGTATAAATGGCTTTTCAAACCGAAATGGAGAAATGGTCACTCTGACAGGCAAGACTGACAACCATATTGGTAGAAGCTGAATATGTAGTGGAATGTTTTCGATTTTTTTTTTTTTTTTTTTAAACAGAATTGCGGCAAGTTCATTAGCAGTAGTATTAGAAAATGGAGGAAAATCTTGTGTTATAGAAGGCTTCTGAGAAAAGGAACTGTTGACATCTAAAGTGGAGAAAAAGCACAATAAAATGAGGTCAATGTCAAACAGAAAAATGGAACCTCAACAATGAAAAAATCAGCTTTACAAGGTACTCACCATAAGAGTAGATCTTTAATGTACAGACTCTCGAGGTAGCACTAACTTACTTCTGGGCTTTTACTCAGTGATATCAGTCATCTTATCCAGTTTTTCAAGCCAATGATGGTCTCAATGTAACTCAAGTAATTACCAGTAGATTATCAAAATTTGCAACCCAAATGCAAACAAGGGGACAAATGAAGGGCATTCATACTGCTTATAAGAGGATAGAGGTGCAACTGAGGGAAGATGCAGATAGGGCAGAGAGACACCAAGTACAGAGAAAGGGTAGTCATTCTCATTGTGATCTAAGAAAGTATTATATCATGGATAGCATGCATGATACTTCCAATGAGTTTCCAGAAAAACTGGTAAGGTATATCTCACTGGAAGCCTCTAAGACAGCATGGGAAATAAAGACCGGAAGTACAGGGAAGAAGGCAGGGGAAAGTGTAAATGAAATGTGTGGCCAGACTACATGGATACATTTGTATGTTTCTGAAACAAAGAATGCAAATCAGTGTGCAGAGTCTCCTGCAAACTAATGCTCATGATCAGAACTTTAAATACATTTGGAGCCAAAACATTTTAAAACATACACGTAGTAGCATATCTAAAAGCGCTCTGTGCTCTGACAAAGCCCCAACTAACAGTGTTTTATTGCAAAATTATACAACAAAGGGAAATATGAGTGGCATGTCACAAGTTTACTTCATCACAGAAAACTTAGAAGTCTTCACATTTTTTTTTTGTTTGTGATATTTCTATCTATCCAGCTTCTAAGTGTACAATACTTTCTTCAATCTGGCTTTTCAGTTCTGGAAAAATGGAGGTTGTATCAAATGACAAGACATAATGGATACTGACTCAAGGAAGAATGGACTAGTTCTCAAAAACAGCCCATTAGTATAAATAATCATGGAGCATTTAGTGTACATTACGACATTAGTTATGACTTCTTATTGCTGAGTTTGCTGTTAACCAGAGAGACAGAGTAACTAGTTTGCACAGAAGTATTTCAAAATCAATCACACAGCTACTTGCCACTGTATTTCTGGGATTGGAAGTTTTGCCCCAACATTTCACATCCAGTTATGTTTCGACCCCTGAATGTTTGCCCCCAGACATTTCTCCCCAGGTTGTTTTGGCCCCCAACATTTTGACACAGGATATTTTTCATCTCCATGCCCTTTAATTTTTGCCCCCCCCAGCCATTTCATTACATTCCATTTTTTTTGTGACCTGGCACTTTCAGCATAAATGATTTTTTTTCTGCACTGAAGCTCAGCTGTGATGTTGAAAGTACAGTTTTGTACCTACCATAAACGTAGATGTTCGAGTGCTCATACAGCTGCAGTCATAACAGATGGGTTATCCTGCCGTCAGGCGGGTCCTCGGTCGGCCGAATTCCAAAGTCTAGGTCCGGCGTCGGTTGTAGTCGCTTCTTCCCTGACGTCCGTGCGGCAGGGGTATAAAAGAACCAGCCGATGCCATCTTCTTCAGTTTTTCTTGCCCCAGATGTCAGGTGCCCCCAGAAGGAAGGTAAAACATAAACTTATGTAGTCATGCAATATAGAATAATCAAAAAACAGTAGTTTGCAAGCAAATACACCATAAAAGAATACCCCAAATAGGTTGTATAAGAAGGTGTTTGTCATAAGGTCTGTCCTAAGAGGGGATGGAGGGGGGGGGACCTGGACTGCAGCTGTATGAGCACTTTAACATCTACATTTATGGTAGGTACAAAACTGTACTATGTTCATCATGCATACAGCTGCAGTCATAACAGATGGGTAGAATCCTAAAGCTAAGTAGGGGTTGGCAGGCACTAAGTGGAACTAGGAGGAGCCAGGATGCCCTGCAAGACAGCTGTGGCAAATCCCGCTCTAGATTTTGAGTAAAGTGGAAGGTGATAGTGTTTGGAGAAAGTGTGCACTGAACTCCAAGTGGCTGCTTCCAAAATGTCCTTGGTAGGGACCCCCCCTGAGGAAAGCTGCAGAGGTAGCTGTGGCCCTTGTGGAGTGGGACCTGATGCTTGAAGGCACAGCTTTTCCATGAAATGAGTAACAAAAGCGTATGCAGTGGGCTATCCATTTTGAGATTGTCCGTTTGGAGATGGCCTTTCCTTGAGCACCTGTAGCATAGGACACAGAGTTGCTCGGATTTCCTGAATGGCTTTGTCCTGTCCAAATAATAACGTAGTTGTCTGTGAATGTCCAAGGAATGCAATAGTCTTTCCCCTTTGTTTTGTGGGTTAGGGTAAAAGGTAGGTAAGCGGATAGTCTGATTCAAGGCTACACTGGATACTACCTTTGGCATAAAGGTAGGGTTGGTTCATAAGTAAACTCTGTCCTGATGGAAAATGATGAAAGTTTGCACAGCCATGAGGGCCTGTAGTTCCGAAACCCTGCGTGCTGAGGTGATAGCCAGAAGGAAGGCTGTTTTCCATGACAAATATTGTAGTACTGTTGAAGCAGCTGGCTCAAATGGAGGAAGGGTCAGTTTTTCCAATATGAAGTTGAGGTCCCAAGCAGGGACTGGTGGTTTCCTTGGGGGTTTTATATTCTTAGCCCCTCTGAGGAACTGTCTTAAGAGAGGATGAGAGAATAAAGGAGGATCCGTCTTGTATTGTGCAGAAATGGCTGAAGCATAGATTTTGATGGAGGAGAAGGAAAGTCCACTGTTTAACATCTCAGCTAGGTACTGTAATATTTGAGGTATATTTATTACCCAGGGATTCTGGCCCTTTTTCTGATTCCAGGCACAAAACCGCTTCCATTTGGTGGAGTAGGCTTTTCTAGTAGAAGGTCTTCTGGCCTCCAAGATGACATCCTGCACCTCCTTGGAGAGGGTCTGTTGTGAAATCAAGGGATTCTCCATGCGGCTAGATTTAGGGTTTTGAGCTGGCTGTGAAGAGTTTTGAAGTTGTGCTGGGACAACAGAAGAGGCACTAGAGGTAGGATTCATGGTGGGGAATGCATCAGGCTCTTCAGGAGTGGATACCAGTGTTGTCTTGGCCAGTCTGGAGCAATGAGAATCATTTTCGGCCTCTCTGCTCTGGCTTTTAATAGAACTTTGGGCAGCAGAGGGAGAGGCGGAAAGGCACAGACTGTCAATGTTGTCCAATTGAAGTGCGTCCACATTCCAGGCCTGTGGATGATAGGTCCTTGTGCAAATTTTTTTCAGTTGGTAATTTCTGTGGGTAGCAAAGAGATCTGTGTCTGGCTGTCCCCATGCCCGAGTTATCTTTGCGAAAACTTGAGGATGCAACTTCCATTCGTGTCGATCTGTCATATTTCTGCTTAGGCTGTCTGCCAGTGTGTTTTCCTTTCCTGGCAGGAATTGTGCCTGAAGTTGGATTTGCAATTCCAGAGCTGTGTTCCAAAGGGTCATGGCTAGTCTGCACAGGGGGTATGAATGAGTTCCCCCTGTTTGTTTATGTACCACATCACTGTGGTGTTGTCTGTCCTTATCAATAGCTGGCCTGGATGCAGTAGGTCTTTGAAGGCCATAATAGCATTTTGCACTGCTAGCATTTCCTTTTGCTTGATGTGTAGGTGCTTCTCTTTTTGGAACCATTTTCCCTGAATGCACTGATCTTTCATGTGTGCCCCCCAGGCGTAGTCCGAGGCGTCTGTTGTGATGATTTGATTTGCTTGAGGTATGCAGAAAGGGAGAACTTTGTTTATTTGGCATGCTTGAGCCCACCACAGAAATTCCTTTTGAAGACATGGAATGAGTGGTATAATTATTTCCAAACTGTGGCTGTGTTGAGACCATAAGTTTTTTAGGTACCATTGAAGCTTCCTCATATGCAGCTTTGCACATGGGATCAGCAGGATGCAACATGCCATGAATCCCAGAGCCTGCTGGACTTTCCTTGCAGTCAGCCTGGTGAAGGTTGCCATTTTGCTGAAGTATTGAGATAGTTGCCCTTGTTTGTCTGGCGTGAGGTAGGCCATCTGGGTGTTTGTATTCAAGCTGGCACCCAGGAAAATTATTGTTTGAGAGGGTATTAGTTTTGATTTCTTTTTGTTGACTGTGTATCCCAGAAAGTTCAACAGTCTTATTACAAATGCCAGGTGTTTCATAAGTATGTCCTTGCTGTCCGCTTGGATCAGGCAGTCATCCAGATATGGGTATATTTGTATTCCTTGAAGTCTGCAGAAGGCAATTACTGATGCCAGGCATTTCGTAAACACTCTGGGCGCAGTAGATAAGCCAAAGGGCAATGCAGAGAATTGATAATGGGTTGAACCTGCAAGAAATCTGAGGTATCTTCTGCAATCTTGTCTGATAGGGACATGCAGGTATGCCTCCTTGAGGTCCAATGTTACCAGCCAAGACTCCTTGCCCAGCATGGGAAGAAGCTGCTGTAATGTGAGCATCTTGAATTTTGGTACCTGTAAATATGTGTTTAGGATGGATAGATCTAAAATAGGTCTCCATTCTTTGTCTTTCCTTGGTACCAGGAATAGTCTACAATAAAACCCTTGACCTTGTTCTTTTGCAGGCATCTCTTGAATAGCTTTCATGACCATGAGAGCTGAAATTTGTTTTTTTGCCTCTGCCCTTTGATTTTGTGGCAGGTTTGGCATGCCTCTCATTTTTGGAAGGGTGTGAAAGTGGAATCTGTAGCCTCTGTCTATAATGTCCAGGATCCATTTGTCTTTTGTAACAATATGCCAATTTTTTGAGAATGCCAGTTTTCCGCCTAAAGGTGCTGCCATTAAAGCTTTGCTTGGCAGGTAAAGGGGAAAGTCATTGGGTCTGCTTTCTGAATGACTGTGATCTATCTTCTCCACCTCTTGGGGTTGGTGCTTGCCATTGCCTGGCTTTGAATGATCCTTGAGATTGCCCTCTACCTCTCGGGCGCCTGTATCTGCCTCTTTGAGGTCTGTCTGTGGCTGGAAAGGACCAATTTTTTGAAGGCCAGTTTCTGCTGAAACGTGGAGGTTGTACCTGCAGGAAATCTTTCACTGTTTGCATTGATCTCGCCTTTTCCTCCATTTTCTTTAGTACCTCCTCAGCTTTAACACCAAACAATACATCTTTTTGAAGAGGTGCATCTAGTAATTTAGCTTTGACATGATCTGGTAAGGCTTGTTCTTTGCGCCAAGCATGTCTACGTATGACAGACCCTGTAACAGCAGCTCTACATGAGGCCTCTAAAGCATCAAAACCACACTGCAAGGTATGTTTACCCACTTGCTCTGCACTATGCAACAAATCCTGCAACTCTTTTAAATCTGGTTGTTCAGGTTGTGTCATTTTGCTTTTCAACTCAGATAATAAAAACTGTTGATACTTTAACATATGGAACTGACAGTTTAATGCCCTCATGGTTAAAGTGGCCGAGGTATACACCTTTTTCCCCCACCTTTCTAAAGCGCTGGAATCTCTCTCTGAAGGTAATGGGTTTTTAGCAGTAGAGGCCTTAATTCCCTTGGGACCCTGTGAAATAGTTTCTGGGTCAGCAGTATGGCTTTTGTATAGGAACTGGTGTGAATCAGGAACCCGGTAATACCGGTCTGCTTTAACAGGAGCTGGAGGTAAACAATCTGGGTTGAGGTTGGCTTCTGTGTACACATCATCTAATATATCTAAGACATGAGGGATAGCCAGAGGCCTATGCTGGGGGGAGCAAGAGAAAATCCCTGAGCCTTTTCTTGGAATCTGAGTAATCTTGGCCTTCCCAGTGAAAGTGTTCCCTCAAAGTATGTAGGGTTTCCCCAAAAGAGTAGTCCTCAGGGGGGGGGGACCGAGGGAACAGACTCCTCTGCATCAGAGTCTTCAAAAGGAGAATATGTATATTCCTGGTCCTCAGAATGGTCAGAGGTAATAGAGGCTTGATCTGAGGAAGGGTAGTCTTCCTCTAATCTGGGCCTTTGGTCCGAGGGTGTTGAGAACCCCTGATAAAAGAGTAATCAAATCCTCAGCCATTTTGAGCATCTGTTTTTTAGGCATGGGGCCTAGAGAGGGGGTATGTGGTCCTTGTTTTTTTTGTTTTCATGGCTGCTTTAGATTTTGTGAAAGCCTTAATAGAGAAGGAGGAAGGCCTGAAGACACCTTGAGAAATGGCAGGCCTGTCTAAACTCTGGGTTTCCCCGCCAAAAGTGGCGTCGGTATCTGTAGTCAGAATGGGGGGCCGAGGAGCCTGCGACCTCGGGCACAGAAGACACTGGTAATGAAGTGTCATCGGTACTAAGGGGCTGCGTAGGCGCCTCGCTGAGAACCGAAGAACCGGTAGTCGGCTTTAGCGTGGTGTCAGTAGAAGTCGCGGATCTCGTATGTCGGTCCTTATCTTTGCGTCTTTTACTCAAAACTGGAGTCGGAGTATCCGACGACATAATATAATTAAATTTTTTACCAAAATAGTGATGGGCGAACTCCGCCCGACGCTTAATAGTGCGCTTGTTGAATCTAGCACAAAAACGGCAGGCCGAGACGCCGTGGTCTGGGCCTAAGCAAGGAATACAGAAAGAGTGGAAATTATGCGGCATTTGCGTCCCACATGAAATGCAATTAACTTTGTCTGACATCGGTCTGAGGCAAGAAAAGTTTCCCCAACGGGGTACTTAGCTTTCAAGAAGACTTCGGCTGAAATATTTTCGTAAATCTCAGGAGCTGGCCGACTGGCACTTGTGAACTGCTTCTGCTTCAGGCACCACGCGGCAAGAAAGACTGAAGAAGATGGCGTCGGCTGGTTCTTTTATACCCCTGCCGCACGGACGTCAGGGAAGAAGTGACTACAACCGACGCCGGACCTAGACTTTGGAATTCGGTCGATCGAGGACCCGCCTGACGGCAGGATAACCCATCTGTTATGACTGCAGCTGTATGCACGATGAACATCCTCTTTTTATACGTTTTTAGGCAATGGCATAGTCAGATGAACAAAGGAAGAAAATTGCTGGAGATGATGACTGATTTGCTGTGATGCTGAACCTCATAATTCTGTTTTTTGATGGCCTTTCAGCATAATAATGTTTCTCTCAAACCTAGTAAACATGTTTTCATTAAAATCTACTTGACCCAGCATTAACCTCCTCTTTGCAAGTCTTTATTCATCTGAATATGCCATTGTCTAAAAACCTATGTAGAGAGGCTCAACATCACAGCAACTCAGTCAATATCCGCAGCAATTTGCTTCCTTTAACTATGAATCCAGTTATCTTGAAATGTGAGAAGTTGTTCTATGAGAATCGCATTTACCTATTTTCGAATTCAAAGGTTGACTACATCCATGCCATCCAGATGTGTGAAAAATGGTCAACGTGCATGGAATGTTTATGGACTAGAGGAATCAATGGTGAAGTTGTGAATGTAGTCAATCCCCACAACCATGTAGCACAAGCAGCAAGACCTGAAGCAGCCAGACTCATCAACGAAGTAACCACCAAGGCAAGGACAACACAAGAGACATTTCACAGAAGTAATTTCAGGAGCCCATGCTAATGTTAGAGTGCTTCTGAGGAAAGAGTCACTGAAGATAACAGTTCAAATCAGCAAGACACCTTGGTGTCATCCCAAAGTTGCCTCAAACTATTGATCAATTTGTTATCCTCGGGAGTTCAAGGAGATCAATGTCTATAGCTTCCAGCAGTGGTTGCTTCTACATGACTCAGGTAGGCTCTTGCTTAAACTTTAATCAATTATGCATAAAAATTGTAAATTTTCTTTCTTTTGGGTAGTCTTGTTACACCAGCAATGGTGTAATGATGAAAACACTACACAAGTTAAATAAAGATTTAGTACTCCGAGGTTATCATTCACCAATGGTTAATTCATCTTTAGAAAATGCTAAAAGTCAGCGTTTGACGAACAATAGACCTGTACTCTCTGCAAGAGACTTGTAATAAAAATATTTGCTCACTTTCAATTCTAACACAGCTGCAATACTGGAGCATCATTAGTAAATACTGGCCAGTAGTCCAACAGTTACCGAAATTTGCCAACAGTGAGTCAAATACTCAAGTTTGGACATAAGAGGTGCCCAAACCTTAAGAATTGCCTTTGTTATAAAGAATAGCCTAAAACTGTTAACATGCCAATTCCAAAATGGGTACATTTAAATGCCATAATTGTCTCTACTGGATTCATTTGTACACTAGTAAACACTGCTGTGAAAAGGTTCAACTTGCGACATTAAAGTTTTATTGGACGTGTTAGCTAGTGGGACTGCGGTGGTGGTGCTGCAGTAGCGTTGTCGCCTCACAGTAAGACGTTGTCCTGTTCGATTCTCAGTTGAAGCGTCTTGTGTGGAGACATTCGTGAATGGGGGTACCTTCGTTGAAGGTTGTGCGTCAGGGCTGGCAACTCGGTATGTAAAAATCTACTGCCAATAATTTAGCGGACCGGAGTTCCACTGTGGCGAGCCCTAACTGGGAAAAGCCGAAAGATACAACAACTCGTGTTAGCTAGTGGCTTTTTTACTTTTTTTTTTTTTTTTTACTAGCAAGGAAATCATTGGAAATTTTCTTTTTCAATATTTTCCTGCTTTTAAAACTTTTTACTAGCGTGAAATTTTCAATGCTTTACGTCGGTATGATGCACTGATTTTCTAATTTTGTATGGCAATTTTGTTCTGCACAATTTTGTCTTGAAATTTGCAAAGTTTCTGTGCTTCATGCCAATTTGAAAAGCTAATTTTTTTTAATTAAATAAATTAATGTTAGTCTGTTTTACTTAATGTTTTTGAGTATTTTCCCTTAAAGTACCAAACTTTGTTGCACTTCCCAATGGCTAAGTCATTGAACTGATAATGTTTGCAATTTTTGACATTTTGGTTTAGATTCCTTAATAAAACTGCATGGTTCTTTTACATTAACTCAGAAGCAAGATTTTTTTAAATGGCAGCAATTGCTTTTTTGGTACCAACTTTAAATGGAACTATATCTTTTTCCACCCCCTCACCAAAATCCTGGGCCTGCTACTATCCACTTAATTTTACTTTATTTTGTTTTCTTATTTTTCTTTTTATCCAAGAAGTGAAGGCAACTGTATTTTGATTTTCTGAACAAGAGAATCTCCATCTGCTGGCACGAAGCAAATAGTGGTTCGTCGATGGAATGTTTTCCACTGCACCAGCCTTGTTCCAGCAAATTTACACAATCCATGCAGTCCACAGTTGCCTTGTTGTTTCAGTGGTATATGCCTTGCTGCCAGACAAGACCGGTGCAATATACCAGAGGCAGATACAAGAGCTGAAGAACATGCAGCCTGGACTCAAGCCACAAAAACTTATGGATTTTGAACATGCTGCAATCCAGTGATTTAATGATGAATTCCCCAACAGCGAGAAGACAGGTGGCTTCTTCCACCTATCACAGTCAGTATGGCAAAAGTTCAGAATAAAAGGACTGAAGATGCAATACAAAGGCAACCACAAATTTGCCCATTGTATCTGGATGGCACCAGCCCTTGCCTTTTCTCCCACCAGAGTGTGGTGGGCAATCATTTGAAGAGCTGCTGGAAAATCACACCTTTCTTCAAGAAGCACTACCCATTGCGAATTACTTCAAAGATACCTCTAATGGCTGAATGAATTGCAGAGGACAACAACCAGTTCACCTTTGCAATGTGTATCAATGAACACTGAAGGATCAACATCGAACGAACAATGACATCCAAGGATGGCACCACAGCTTTCAAGAAACGTGTGGTACCTTTTTTTCCAAACATTTACCGGTTCATCAACTGCCTGAAACATCAGCAAGGACTCCAAAATTTTGAAATCACTCAAATCATAGATGGAAATCTCACCAATGCCTGGAACAAGAAATATGCAGCAATTTTCAACAAGGATAAAATGCATTGTGCAACACGAACAACAGAAATTTGGTTGACTATCTCAGAGGTATTGCCTACAATTTCAAATTCTAGTTACGGCTTGTAATATTTGTGCTTGTCTTGTTGTTTTGACTTGTATTGAATTCTAGTTGCAACTCACTGTAATGTTTGTGCTTATCTTATTTTGACATTTTATTTGATCGTTCTGTTTTTACTACACATCTTTTGATTGTTGTGAATTTTTAATTGCAATTCTGGACTTTTTGGACGACAAAAAATTCACTCTGTGGCTTTACTATAACTGGGTCAAGAAAATACCATAAAATAGCAAAAGATGTAAAATAAGTCATATGAAAAAAATCACAACATAAAAATTTACTGGGGTGAAAATTCCAGGGCAGGCAGCAAAAGATACCCAGGGGCAAAATATGTGGGGGCGAACTTTCCAGGGCTGAAACGTACCTAGAGGTAAAATGTTGGGAGCGAAACTTCCTAGAATCTGTATTTCTTGCACATGGGTAATGCATGTAAAATCAAAATCCTAGCTGGACAGAAATGAATGTGCAGTTTCCTCAGTAATCGAACTCTTACAATGCTTGGATCAGAAATGAAGCACATTCTAATTCAGTTTTTTATGCTGCATAGAACAAATCTAAACAAGAAATTAGAAAAATGTCGGCAGCTGAGAAAAAAATGAATTTATAAACATGTATGCATTCATACCTCTCAACCAAACAAATAACAGGGTGCCACGAATTCCCGAGTGGCCCCCTTATTCCCGAATTTCCCAGCTTTTTAAAAAATTTTTTTCTGTTGACCATCAGGTGCAGAAGCGTGCGAGATGACATCAGCACTTTGAGCAGCCTGTCGGAATTGGCCGCGGGATCAAGGGGTGTGACTGACTGATTAACTGTACTTTATGGAGAGGAAAAGCACTACGCGTCTGTTTCCCCAGCTCTCTAGGTAAGGATAAAAGGAAAACTTTCCAAAGAGAACGGGACCATTACTGTTTTGCTTTGCTGCATTATTTTTTATGGACAGTAAAAATAGCATGGTGTGTGCGTTTCCCCAACTCTCTAGGTAAGGAAAACTTCTGCTGCATATTGATGACACCGTTCTTCTGTTCTTTCTGGGCACGCAATTACATTTGAATTGCTGCATATAGTTGGAAGTGTTATGGTCACTGGCTGCACATAGAGCCAATTATGGTGTGTCTGTGTGTGGCCGTTACATATAGTTGAATAGTTGAAGTGTTCCTTCTTTGCTGTTCAATCAAGAGAACAGGACCATAAATCTGCTGTATTATTTATCAATGAGAACGGCCCATTACTGTTGCATATAGTTGAAGTAAGTGTTCTTTCTTTGCTGCTGCAAGAACGGGCCATTACTGCTGCATATAACTGAAGCATTTTATTGATGACACCGTTCTGCTCTTCTGGGCGCACAATTACATTTGACATATTTGTATGATAAAATAGATGCTTTTAATAACCATCACCCATCCTTTCATTCATTGGCAGCCATGACAACAGGAGAACAGGCTGAACATTTAGAGAAAGAAAACATCTATTACCTTAGTAGCTCACTGTGCAGTAACTCTTAATGCCCCCACACACACACACACAGTAGCTACTGGTTAGTGCAAGTTGTAATTGGTACTTAGCCCTTATGATAAGTTGCACTTTACATTCTCAGAATGACAGCACAAGTGCCACAATCTCCACAAAACTAACTTTTGTTATGTCTTAACTTAATCCTCGTGGGTCATCATTTCACCAGCAGTTACTATGAATTCAGGTCTAAAACAGACAACTAAAGGATAATGCAAGTGCTGCTGCTCCTAACATTTTCAGAGTTTCCACAATAAGAACTTCTGGCCTTTTAACATACTATAACCTGCTCCAGCAGTCTCATCATCACAGTCGTACAGTACACAGTATTCCAGATGTGACCTTAACAGCACCCTGGTTTAGTTCTCACATCCTGCAGAATACCAGAGTATCTTTCTAATAATGGTTTGACCTTTTTCATTCTATAGTTCATACCTTTTCCCCAACACTGTCACATTGCATTAACTGTAGTTTATCAACAAAATGTGCTCAGTTTCGTTTTCAGTCTTCCTTCTTAAAACACCTTCTTTGATTCATTAGAAGCCTTACATTTTAAACTATCAAAGAGCACTTCAAAAGATAATGTAAAAGGATTAAAAAACAGACACACTTCTGTATTTTTTCAAAATCAATGGATTAATTGCTTTCCTGCAATTATATTACAGTTTTTTATATACCAGACTTTACAATGGCAATAAATGACTCCTGACTAATGAGAAAAGGATGGGTATATCTGCTATTCTTTGCACATACTGGAGTCCAGTAAAGCAGAAAAAGTTGTAAGACAGTTATTTTACAAAACACATGAGCAGAAGGTTCATTTGTAATTTTGCAATGGTCAAGTTTATTGTTAGCATCTCTGAAATATATAGCATCAAAATGATTTCATATTGAGTATTTTTATCTGTTAGCTGGATAATGTCAAAAACATCATACTTCTGAGTAGTTTTCCTAACATCAGTTTGATGTTAATTTATATGAACCTGCAGTGTCTTGTTATACATACATGTTCTTAAGTATATGTGAGTATACGTCGGGAATACCTCTGTTTGTTAGTGGCAATGCTGTGGCATGAAACTCAAAATTACTACCGGATAGCACTTGGAACCCTGGCTTGAATCCTGTTTAATGTGATTTGTTGTGGAGTCTGTATAGTCTCCTTACGTGATACGTTGCTCAAAAGTGGCCGACTAGTATTTGTTCCCTGTAATGAACTAGCAATCATTCTGCATCTGTTCCTAATTTGTATACATTTCTCATGTCTTTCCAAGGTAGACTCAGGAACCCCTTCCCTGAAATGGCTGAAAATTAATTAAAAAAAATTGCATCACTCTTTCTGTCATGTCAGGTAACACACTAAATCATTCTATCTAGCCTTAGGTACTTGTCAGCTGTACTGACAGGAGGCTTTTTTCATTGTATTCAGCCTTAATTACTGCAGACTGAGTTTTTTTTTTTGCACTTTTCCAGCAAGCAATAGGAGTACTTCTCAGAGTTTATATTTCACCAGCATGACTAGTAATTTGTATTTTTTCTGAACTGTTCTTAAACCATTTCAGCTTGTCACTTTGCTGCCCTGCCAAAGAAACCTGGCTGAAGTTAGCTGTTTATAGAATATACATACTACTATTTTGCATATAGTTGCTTGAAGTATATACATGTTTACGTGCATTATACTTCGTGTATTTATTACATGCTTAGTCTTGGAAGGTTTCCACTGCAGTAGTTCGGTTTCAGTATTCAGACCCTAACTCTAATGTAAACACACATGAAACATTATTCAGATGTGTGGAGACATATATGCACTCACAAACAGGCGCCATCAATGCGGATATGTATGTTTGCATAAGTAGACATGTCTTTGAAAAGTGCATAGCAGGCAAACTGAAGAACAGACAACCAAAATATGGCCCCAGTGTCCCCCTGCAGCCATTCTAATGTCAGTTCTTCCCTCTTGTACCTATTGAATGCAAGTTTCAAGGGCAGAGAGGTTTTAATGCTAACTCTATTTTCATTGCGAGACTGTATTGCTTTGTTTAGCAGATCTGTATTAGTCTTTGTGCTACAAAATGCAAAATAAAAGTTAAATGAAATCCACATAATCATTGTGGAAGTAAAGCAGTATACACATTACAGTGTTTATGGTAAATGAGGTGAAACAGCCAAGTAAGGGAACGCTGGAATGGCGGCAGGGGGACTCTGAAGCCATATTTTGTTTTTTTTTTTTTCAATAATCATTTTTTATTATTTTTCACAACCATATTACAAATTCACACATTATATACACTATATACAAAATGCTTCCATTGGTTAATTTCACATATATATCAACCTCATGTATTGATCAAAGGTACAGCACTCACAATCAAAAGGAAAATAATAAAAAAAAAAAAAAATCCAACATTAACAAATCCAAGCCAACAATCTGTCTTTTCTGTACATTTTCTATCTAATCTAAGGTTGATTTAGACTATATTCTGGTTCCCGAGAAAAAGTGGATAGTAACCTCTTAAGCCAAAATAATATTAAAAATTTGCTCCCAGATTTTTATGTTGTTGATATTTTTTTGTGATCACTAATTAACAGTTTATGCGCTAAAATGTGTTTTATTGCCAACAATCTGAAATTTTCCCACGATGTCTGGGCTGGGTTCAACCAATTTGTGGCTATATATAATTTCATTAATAGGCAAATATTCATAATTACAATCGTTTTTGATTTATTTAGATTCTCCGGGGGAATATGAAGAATCATAAACTCCCAAGAGAGTGTTGAATTTTGGTAACCCATTTTTTGTAACTGAAATTTTAATGAATTCCACAATTTATAAATGCACTTACAACTCCAGAACATGTGAAGCAAATCTGCTGTCTGATCAAAGCAATGTGGGCATATGGGTGAATTCTTCGCATCAAATTTGTGCAAAGTGAGACGAGTATAGTATGCATTGTTAAATATCATCAGTTGCGTAAATACCAATTTCTGAAGGGATACGGACTTTAATGTTAATTTAAATGCCTCCAATATCTTATTGTCGTCTGGGAATATCAATTTCTTTCTCCAGTAACTCGATAAAAGAATATAATTATTATACTTCCTCTCTTTTATCAATTTATATGCTGCGGTTATATATTTTCTATCCTGCAACAGCGCTTCCCATAGATTACGAGAAATTATTAAATCTTCCCCTTTCATTTCAAAGTTGTTAAAATAGTTTATAACCAAGTCTTTTAGCTGTCTTACTATAATTAAATAGAAAATAGGGAGTTCTATTTCTTTTAAAATATCCTGTACTGGTACTCCTAGAAAAGGATATAAATCGAGTACAGTTAACTCCATGATTAAAGGGAATTTCTTTAGATCAATCAATTGACCACCAATTGTTAAATTTGGGTTCCTATGAAACGGTTGGAAAACCATCATATATTTTAGTAAATTTAAGGAAGCGAAAAGAGTTTGAATTGCCGTTACATAACTTTTGATGTGCTCCATTAGCTTATATTTACTCATTGTCCAATTATTTAAAAAGGGTAATGCTTTAGCGTCGACTCCCACTTCATTTATATGCTTGTACGTTAAGAGCACCCATTTGGGTGTCCATTTTCTATTATCACTATCTAAGTAAGACGTATTTAAAATCCTATTGGCCTGAATCACTAAATAGTACATTTCGAAATCCGGTAATTCCAGCCCCCCCTTATTTTTTGGAGCCATCAATTTTTCATATGAAATTCTCGTCTTCCTAGGTTCCCAAAGAAATCTTCCCAATCTTATATGAAGCTGTTTGAAGAATGTTTTGGTAATTCTGAGTTGTGCAGCTCTAAAAATATATAACATTCTAGGAAGAACATTCATTCTTATGATAGCTGCTCTTGCCATCATCGGTAACTTCAATCTACTCCATCTTTCAAGATCCAATGTTATTTGATCGGTAGTTGACTTTACATTGTTAATAAAAAAATCTCTATTTTCAGTTGAGAAGACAATTCCCATATATTTTATCTTTTCTTCCGTCAATACTTGTCCTATTAATGGTAGCATTGAAAAAGGTGTGGGTGTCTTTAATGGGAATATTTTAGATTTTTTAAAATTTAGCTTGTAATTGGAAATTCTCTCAAAGATTTCTATTGCAGCTAATATTTTTTCAGTATCGGAAACAGGTGTGGTACAATATATGTTTAAATCATCTGCATAGGCAGCCATCCTAACCTTTATTCCATACAGAACTGGAGAATTATAGAATACATTTTGCTTAAGGTGTAAAAATAAAGGCTCCAAGTAAAGATTAAATAAGATGGGAGATAATGGGCAGCCTTGTAGGGTACCATTTATGATTTTTATCCTATTCGAGCATTCGTGATTTATAAATAAATTTGTGTATGCATTTCTATATAGTATCCTTAACATTGAGATAAACTCCTGCGGTATATTAAAATAAGGTAATGTATCAAATAAATAATCCAAATTAACCCTATCAAATGCTTTCTGAGCATCAATAATTAGGGCATACAAATTCAGGTTTTTATATTTCGCATAAGAGATTAAGGTATGGAGCGTTAAGGTATTATCCGTGGTCTGCCTCCCATCCATAAACCCCACCTGTTCCTCTGATATTTTTGGGTTTATTACCTTTTTCAGCCTACTCGCCAGAATGGATGTCATGATTTTCATGTCCATATTCAAAAGTGATATAGGCCTGTAATTATCAGGATTTTTGGAATCACCTTTCTCTTTTAATATCAGAACTGTCCTTGAGGCATTAAAATGAGGATCATTAATTCTATTTAGAGTGATATAATTAAAAGTCTGTGACAATACACTGCTCAAAATCTCACTAAAAGATTTGTAGAATTCCGAGGTCAAACCATCTGGGCCTGGGGCTTTTGTGAGGCTTCAGTTTCTTGATCGTTTCGGACACCTCCTCAACTGTAATCGGTTTGATTAAATCTCTATGAAATTCCTTGTCAATATTAGGGAAAGTGATTCTCTGTAAAAAAATCTTTTCTGTCTTTATCTTGCAAGAGTGTCTGCTTCTCACCATAAATCTGATTAAAATTTTTTTCAAAGGTCTTCATGATATCCGCCTTGTCAGTATATGTAGTATTGTTATAGTGTATATTTCAGTAATTAATAGTGTTGATTTCATCTGGTTAATAATACGAGCTAATGCTTTCGAGGGGGTTTGAATATGATTTGCATATTTAACTAAATTTCTTTGTTCATAAAGTGACAAATTTCTATTATGAAGTAAAAATAGTTCTTTTTGACATCTTAATAGCTCAGCTTCTGTCTGTTCATTATAGTTCCTCATCAAATCTTGGTCCAGTAATTGAATTTTAGTTTCTAAATCCAACTGAGTCTTCTTTTGTAATTTTTTATAATATGTAGCTTTTTGTATAAATAGTCCTCTTAGCTGCGTTTTAGTTGTAGCCCATTCTATATCTATTGGGTGTCTATTTTGGGAAATATTATTTAATGGCTGTTTAAGTATCGCCTTGACTTCCATTAATATATCTTCCTTGGTTAGTAAATATGGGTTCAAGGACCAATTATACCCTTGAAGCCTCTTAGTATCCATATTACTACTGTTTAAGGTTAAAGTTATCTTTGAATGGTCTGAGAGTTGTCTGACTTGATTAGAAACACTAGGGTCAGCTGAGATCAACACCTCTGAAATTAATTCTCGACCACATTTTATGGCAGGTTGAATAATAAGTAAAATTCTCTGCTTTCCCTTGTGAGTATATGTGTTTAAAAGGGTCAGAGTTTGAAATCCATTTTCAATTCTTTCAATGCTACCATTGCCTGTTTATTGAACGCTGAAGAAGCACCCAACTTGTCTAATTTAGGATCTTGATAAGAGTTCCAGTCACCTCCCAACACTATATAGCAATTATTGTATGACTGTAAAATGGAATAGATTGAAGCTATGAAATGATGCTGATTAACATTAGGGGCATATACACATATTAGTACTATAGGTTTATCATAACATTTGGATGTGAGAAGGACCAAACACCATCTACCCTCCTGATCCATTTTCACATCCCTAATATCTCCCTGAAAGTGATTCTTAACTAAAATTGCCACCCCTGCACTATTTGTTGTTCCCTCCGCTGTCACAATCTTACTAACCCATTTCTTATCCTTCACTGACTCCCACTGATCATTAGTCATATGCGTTTCTTGTAATAAAATACAACATGCTGATGATTTGAGAAAAATGAAAAAACAGCTTTCTTTTTTTCATGTTCTGGAGTCCTTTGACATTCCAAGATTCTATTATCCACATTTAACGTTCATTAGAAATATAACTCTATATCTAATCACTTTGAGCAACCTTAAAATAACATAAGTTGGCATATCATCAATTGTATGGAAGCAAAACAGCCATCCTATCCCTACCCAGTGCCTACCCACTATTCCTCTGGACCAGGATGAACATAGGTTTTTTACATTACTGGAAACCATCTGAGTAACTAATCTACTAATTCTATTATTTAACAATGAAACCCCATGCAAAAAACCTACAACAACTACTTCTACGTCTACAAAGCCTAATTCTGACATTCCCTACTAAACACTACTTATAGGTAACTACAGCTCTGTACATATTTATGGATATACAAATAAACTAATTGTACCCTGAGATTCTAATGTACTTCAATTCACTTCAGCTTTATATTCAGCAATAGCAAATAACATTCTAATTTGTTGTTCTATACAGTATTAAATATTAGTTGACATAGAAAGCAGACAGTTATTTAACATTTCCCAACATCCTGTATCTACTGAATAAAATGATCTAACTACTTTAATCTGCTTTGTTCTTCCCCTACAACTTACCTACTAACATATTAATATTGAAAACCAATGCAGTTCAAAATAAAACTATAATGGCACTTTCATTTGTAATAACCATATGTGAATAAGAGAGGAACTAAGGGGTTAAAATAAAAAAAAGAGAAAAAAAAGCATGAAGGGAGCACAGCAAAAGGAGAAGAAATAAGAAAAAATGCCTTAAATTACACATAAAAAAATAACTTCTTTTATGTTCTTTTATTACTATATGCACATTGTTTAAATCTGATCAACTAACCATTTTTACATAATTTATCAGTTAGAAATAATACCACCTATCTACAGGAATAAAGGAAAGGAGTAAAGAGAAGGGAGATATAGGAAAAAGAGAAAACAAATATATAAAAAAAAAACTACAGTACTTTATTCTGCCACTACACATAACCATCTCCTTTTTTAATACACAATGCATTTCCACAGCGTTTACCTGCATCACTTTGACTTCACACACTATCTTACAGTCCTTTTCCTGCAAAATAAGTCCAAACAGGTTTCTTTTTACTTCGCCAGCAGTTCCTCTTTCTTCTCAGCTATTTAAACTGTAAAGGCAGTTCAATCAACTGGAACTACGAGATAAGATAAGAAAATAAAATTCCAGGCCTGCTACAAGAAACAAAACAGACAAAGGATTTTAAAGCCTCAGATTGTCGTAAATGAAACATCCCATTCTCCCTGGTGCTGCAGAAAGCCAAAATGGACTGTTCACATTTCTGAAGATGGGAGAGCCTTAAAAATCTTCAAAAAAGTAGGTCTTGCTTCTTTCCTTGTGCTTACAGAGTATTTAATGCCATCCACAGTAAAAATTAGGTTATTAGGATATTTCATTTGAAATCTGATATTTTTGTCAAACAGAAACTTACAATATGGAGCCAGCATTTGTCTAGATTGCCTTATTTGTGTTGGTAAATCCTGTGCTATAGAAATTTTATTATTTTGCCACATTATAGATCCACCAGATTTTTTAATAGTTAACAGTACTTTGCTCACATCTTGGTAGTTCAATATTTTAACATAAACAGGTCTGGGTATATTTGAAGCTTGATATTCTCTGTATGCTCTATGCGCCCTTTCTATGACCATCTGCTTAACAACCTCAGAGTCCTTGAGCAGTATTTTGAATATTTGTGTAATAGAAGTGATCAGGTCATTATATTGAATAGATTCTGAGATCCCTCTAATGATTATAATGTTACGTCTGGATCTTGCTTCCAAGTCCAGAATTTTATTTTGCATCATTTGAATGTCAGTTCCATGTGTCTCTGTTCTTTTAGTGAGCATTAATATATTGTCTTCATTGGTAGCAATTCTAGTTTCTGCTTTCTCCATTCTTTCGAGAATCCGATTACATGTGTCACTAAATGAAAGTGTTTGAGATGTTAGCTCTTTTAAGGCATCCTGTATAGGTAGCAATGCTGATTTGATTTCTTCCATTGTGACCTGTTGATCAGATTTTGTTGATGGCCCTGTTTTTGCAGTCTCTTGCTGTTTGATAGTTTTCTGTCTCTTGATTAAAGATTCTTTCTCTGGTGATTGCAAAGCTGACAGCTTGGTTTTGGAAGTTGTAGTTTCCATATTTTTGTCCTCCTCTGACATTTCGAAATTCTGCACGAAGATTTATTTCCCAAAGAAAAGTTACAAAAGTGAGATCAATCAGTCCTTTGTTTGGTGCTCTGTTCAGAGTCAACCTGACAATCAGATCCAATCCTGCTATTACCAAGTATTTTTTTTCGATTTTTCTTTCTCAGAACCAAAAGTGACTTCTGGTCAATTAGTAATAACTGCCAATTAGTTTGTTTACTCTAAGTATAACTCCACAGGGTTGATTTTTTTCTCAGGTATTTGAAGAGCTGAAGTACTGCAGTGCTTATAGAACGGCAGCCATCTTTGTTCCCCCTGAAGCCATATTTTGGTTGTCTGTTCTTCAGTTTGCATTTGAAATGTGGTATTCCACAATTCCATTGGAATGGGTGGGGTTAAATAGTTATGTATGCAAATGTTATGTTAATCAGCGTACAGATTTCTACCTATTTTTCATAGGCCTTTGTCCAGATTTTTGATGTTTCCAGGTTGAGAGGTATGGTATGCATCCATTTTCGGCAATAACAGACAACAGCAAAACTAAAACTCAAATACTTTGGCCACAAAATACAATTCACTAGAGACAACAACGCTAGGAAAGAACTGAAAACAAACTAAGGGGGAGGCAACAGAAGCTAAGGTAGACTGCATTACTGAAGTAATGAACATGAATATGCAAGAATTTAAAGAAGTGATTGACGGACAGGCCTGTTTAGAAAAAAAATCTTAAGGTTACAAAGTGCTGGATCGACTAAACAACTTACAAGTTTAATAAAAAAATGGAGGAAAAATGTCTTAGCCTTTTCAAAACGTATTAAGTCTTAAAGTACAGCATTTTGTCCTGATGCAGCTAAAGCAGAACTATCCAAATGGAACTGTTTTGTCTTTTTATTGTTTAGTAAATGTTTTCATTCAATCTTCACAAAGTATTTTTCTGATTTTTGGATATATACACCTACATTTAGTCTTCATTGGTCAAGAGGTTAAAGCATTATTATCAGATCTCGGATCATAAACTAGATTGCATGTTTGAGACATGGATTCCAAGAAATTCAACTCGGGAGCAATACATCTTGGCAATTGTGCCATAAGTTGGTTATGTTTAGAGACTCAGTCATCTGGAATGTGTACTACTGGATTACAAGAGAAAGTGCAAGAGTGCAAAGTGTCCTACCAGGTTTTTAAAGCTTTTGAGAACTGGTAAAGTACCTAGCACTATCACACAGACAAGCAGGCAGAAATGAAGTGCCCATTTATACAACTACCTTGCTCTGGCACAGTTCCAGCAGCTTTTAAAGATGTTGTAATTTCTGCTATTCTTTTCTAGCAGCCACTGTCTGTATTTTTTGTTCCTAGCATCAAACTCAATCTCTGCAGTACTCCTAAAGCGCTATTAAGATCGGGCATTGTACTAGGGCCACCCTTAAGTGAACCTTTTTCATGATTTTACAGTCCAATTATAATGCATCAGGCACATTCTCTTGCAAGGTGCATCACAGACCTACAGTGACCACACAGACAGCCACCACTACCAGCAGAGTTTTCAAGGCAAAGGGGAGAAATGGAAGTAGGTTACCAAGTCTTTCCTCCATATCACACACCCCTATGGGCAAATTGGATCCCCAATCTACCTTACCTCATGTCTTTGATGTTTCAATTTCCTGTCACATTCCAGAGAAGAAACCAAATCAAACACAGAGGACATACATACTCGGCATATAAGGCACCACAGTCGAGAACTGAAGGAGCACATCTTGCTGTAGGGCAGGAAAACTACCCTACAGGGATGTCAATAACTATGGTAAGTTAATTAGGTAGGTTAGATTCCTTCAGTTTAAAAATATGGTTTCATAATTCTCCCATATTTTTAGAATGCCTCAGTGTAATAAAAGTTCCTTTATGATTATCCAGAAATTAAGAGTGCTTCAGTTTCAAGATACACTGCCATAAGAGAGTCCTTCATAAGAACCAAATATCAAATATAAACTGCAAGAAAGCAAAATGTGTTCGGTAACACTTGGTTAGAAAACTATATTACAATTGTGTTTCCCCAAGTAGGAAGACAAAGTGACTTGTTCCAAACATATCCTCCTACAACACTGTGACAGCACAGTGTTCTTAATTGGCTTCTTTAAGAAACATGTGCTTTATAGCAGTCTTCTTGAGGAAGACCATTTTTGAGCAAAGTACCTGCGATAAAGCACTGTAAAGCTGGAAGGAACAGTACTTTGCATAATGTTTATATAAACTAGCACAAGAATTATATCAAAAGATGGATATATTCCAGAAAAATGCAAGGCAACATCTAAACCTCTGTATTGGCCTACTGTAATGAATATGACAAAATACCTATGCTATTTGGTGAAAGTACATTAAACAGATTTCAGAGCCCAAACTGTATAATGACAAAGATTTTTAATTGATCCAAATTAAGTAAATGTATTGTCATGATAAAGCATATAAAATGCTACAATGAGAGCGCAAGACAGATCAATATAAATGTTGCAATACTATCCCAAGGGCTGTTAGTTTCAGTAAACTGAACTGTGTGTTCCAGGTTCACTCTTATTGCTGCATACACTTCTGTCTGCATGAAGTGCCAGCTTAAACAAAGCTTTCACTACATAAAACTTTATAAATTGCTTCTGTTCTAAAGAAAACCAGAATGAAAATAACATATTGGTATTTTCATTGTAAAATCCATTTCACTCCAAAGATAAAGCAGTTACTAGTGATAAAAATGTATTTAATTGTCCTATAAAGTAAAACAGATTTTATACACAGTGTTCGCTCTAAAAGGTACAGCTGTGTAGGTAACTTACCCAAACAATGGATATTCACATAGATAACAGTTGCAGTATCCATTACATATGGGATGTATCCTGCCATGGATACAGTACATCGGCCAGTCTTAAAAGCTACAACCACCTTCCTCATATGCTGTATATCCACCCTTGGCAAGACAAGATGTGCCAGGAAAAAAATACAGACAAAACAAAACTTAGCTTTCTAGCTTGGAGAATGGGAGGCTGTCTGTAGCTGCAAGTCCAGTCTTGTCAGAAAGAAAGGAGAACAAAGACCCCACCCAAATCAGGGAAAGCATTATTCAAGGGGGAATGAACGGAGATTATATATATTGCAGCAGTAATGTTACAAAGAACATAGCAAAGTTGTGCAGGTAATTTACCGTAACAGTAAACGTCAGAACACATCAGTGTTGAAGTATCCATTACACATTGGACCATTGCCAAAGAAGACAGGAAGGATGGAGTTGAACTAGAGTCCAGGCTACCCCAAAGAACAGTGAGTAAAGCCAGCTCTGTTTGGTGAAATGAGTGAAAAAGTAGTTGTGCACTTACCATAACGTTCCATGTGTGTTGTCCATCTCTGCCTTTATTCTCACGCATGGGTCGGATCTGCTCCATCAGATTCATCTTGGGCTTCTACAAAAGCTTGTGGCCTTCAACCAAGCTCTAAGCCACCCCTCCCTTCCACAATGCACCTACCTCAGATCAGTTTGCAAAAAAAAAAAAACAGAACAAAAAAGCAGAGGCCAGGAAACAATCCGTGAGAATAATCGATTATTCTCACGGATTGTTTCCTGGCCTCTGCTTTTTTGTTCTGTTTTCTTAGTGGTATTTCGTTTGGGTTTTAAAAAAAAAAAACAGTATACATGAACAAAATTAATGGTAACAACCCATGTTTTGAAGCCAATGAGCCTATGAAAAAGAAATTTTTATTACCCGTTATCCTGGGAACTAGGACAGAGGCTGGTGGGAGGGTTGTGAGTATAAAGGTGGAGATGGACAACACACATGGAACATTATGGTAAGTTCATAACTTGTTTATGTGTTGTCATCTCGTCTTTATTATCACATATGGGACAGCGTCTCTAGCAACCCGAATCCTGGGTGGCTCATGGGAGAATATTCCTTAGTATCACAGATCCAAAGGAAGTTCTACCTTGGATGCCAAATCTAGTTTGTAATGAGTAATAAAAGTATGGGGGCTTTACCATGTCACTGCTGCTCAAATATCCATAGATAAGCCAATCATGAGTGGACAGGTGATCCGCTGTGGCGACCCCTAACCGGGAAAAGCCGAAAGAAGAAGATTCTAGCTAGAAATGCTGAAGTAGCAATAGCTCTAGTAGAATGGGTTCTCAAGTTCATATACTTTATTCTGAGAAAGACATTGTTGTGACTTTATAAAATCTTTAGTTTTGTGCAAATAGAAACATAATTGTCTGAGAGCATCCAACAAATGTAACATATACTCTTCCCTTATTTTGGAAATTTGGGAAAAACACTGGTAGTTCAACTGTTTGGTTTAGGTTATTGTCAGATACTCAAATCGGTGTCCAAAGCAGAAAGGCAGCAAATACGGCAATGGTATAAATAAAATCCTTTATTAACAGATAGGTAAGCGCTTTCGTGCCTCCTGGCACTTCATCAGACATTTTGAGACTAAAACCACATAGATTTAAATATCATCCCATTTGTTACATCATCAGCACCTTGTCGAATTACTCATTCAAATTGTTCCACTATAGCACCCTAAGCCAATTCCAATATTAAAAATCTCTGTCAAAAAATATAAAGAACACACTATATAATTTTTTTTTTTTTTTTTTTTTACACATACATTGCATTCATTTCTTGAATGCATAAATACTACAGGTCACTCCTCCTTATAAAATATATTATAGATATATATATATATATATATAAAAGCTGAAGAATATAAAAAATATACAAGATATGGAAAACATTCCTATTATTGGTCACCAGATGGCAGTATTCCTTGCATCTTTCCTGCCACAAATTCCCAAGGTTTACATATAATTATATGAAGGCACATTAACCCTCATTCTTTCTTGCACTGCATAGACACCTCATTATCTTATAGTGCTTTATACAAGGTATCAACCCCTAAAATACACATACTCGCTTCTTAACATCTCCGTCTAAAACATCACATGCAAAGTATATGGCAATGCTTTGTTACACTTTATCACTGTATCCTCCCAAAACTCATGTATACTGTTGCCTGACCTTCGTAAATCATCTGCTCTAATACCACTAATGTTTAAGTGGCTTGTCTACCAAAAATGGTTTAAATTAAACCTTATCATTAAGCCCGTATTCACTATCTGCTTGCACCCTGATGATCCATCTGATCTCACATTTCTCTGTATAATTTTTATAATTTCCTAGCCTAATACTTTTGTTGAATAATTCTATTACCTGAAACACAAATTTGTGTGCTAAATCATGTGTCAACACATGCCTAGCCAGGCACATTGCTGTCGTCTTCCTTGTTTATCGCATACAAATGTTCTCTGACTCTCTCTCTGAGAGTCCTGGTCATTTTCCCTACAGAGAATGAGAGTCATTTAGTGCACTTAGCTGGGTAGACTAGATCTCTTGATTTACAATTTGCATAGTGTTTGAAATGGAACACGATGTGTACTGGGAAGCACAAAGCTACTATCATTGGCCATATATATATATATATATATATATATATATATATATATATATATATATATATATACAAAATTTGCAATTCCTGCAACCAAACATCCCTATTTTATCAGATCTAACTTTCTTATTTCCCTTCTCTCTCAGCATAGAAGTCTCTTTAGGGACTTGTTGAATATATGAATATCTCTGCTTCTATACTATTTTCTTAATTGTGTCGTCTGTCATTAGAATATTCCAATTCCTGCTAATTAAATGAATAGCTCTATTATCTCAAGACTAAGGTATTACTAACCTACAGTTAGTGCCTTCCTTTCTATGTGCTGTAACTTCAAGCTGTTCTACAGTTCTGCTATTCCTAAAATAAGGTTTCCCCTTATGTTTCCTGTCAATAAAGCCATCTTTCTTCACTTCTTATACTCATCTTTCTTGTATCCCCTCTCCTTAAAATCCATCTCTAATCCTGAAAGTGCTTTCTCATACTCTATGCCCATGCTTGTAAGCCTAGATACCCGTAGCCCTTGCCCATATATCAAGTTCTTGTATATGTGACATATCTACCACAGGCCATAGTTTTTCTGTAAAGATGGTCTTTATAGAAAGAACTAAGACCTGTGGTAAATGATACCTCGACCATAGTGAAGGATACTAAGGAGTTTTTGGAAGCCTTGTCTGAACATGTTTTTTTCTGAGAGATATGAAGCTTCCTGCTTTTTGATCACTGAAGATATCACCACTATTCATATCAATACCTAATGATGTGGGAATAGATTATGAGAGATTTTTTTGAATATGAATTGGGTGCATAGGGACAAGATATTGATATGTTTACTATTAGATCTAGTATTGAGCAATAATGTCTTTTCCTTTGATAAATGAGTATTATTTCCAAAAAAGGGAGTTCCTATGGGCACATCCCATGCAACATATCCTATTACAAAAGGCTTGCAGATGACGTTTTTCTTTTGTGGACAGGCTCAGAAGAGGAACTTAGGGAGTTTATACAATACATCAACTCCACTACAGACGTTTTAGAATTTACAGGAAGTGGAGTAGAGAGACAATTGAGTTTTTACACGTCCCATTATATAAACAAAATGTCATACACACGGACTTATTTAGGAAGGAATGTAGGAAAAACCTCTTACACTATAGCAGCATGCATCCTCCCTCACATATATAAGAACTTGATATATGAGCAAGGGCTATGGGTATCTAGGCTTATAAACATGGACACAGTATGAGAAAGCACTTCCAGGATTAGAGATCGATTTGAAGGAGAGGGGAATACAAGAAAAATGAGTATAAGAAGTTGAAGGAAGACTGCTTTACTGACAGGAAACATAAGGGGAAACCTTATTTTAGGAACAGGAGAACTGTAGAACAGGTTGAAGTTACAGCACATAGACAGGAAGGCACTAACAGTAGGTTAGTAATACCTTGCTCTTCAGATAATAGAGCTATTCATGGAATTATAAGCAGGAATTGGGATATTCTGATGACAGACAAAATTAAGAATACAGTAGGAGAGAAGCTGAGATATTCATAGAGAAACAAGTCCCTAAAGAGACTTTTATGTTATGAGAGACAGGAGAATAAGAAAGTTAGATCTGATAGAATAGGGACGTTTGGTTGCAGGAATTGCAATTTATTTATTTATTTATTTTTATGGCCAATGATAGTAGCTTTATGCATCCCAGTACACATCAAGTGTTCCATTTTCAAACACTATGCAGATTGTAAATCAAGAGATCTAGTCTACCTAGCTAGCTGCACTAAATATCCCTCATTCTACACAGGAAAAAAGAACAGGACTCTGAGAGACAGCATTTGTATGCGATAAACAAGGAAGATAACAATGCCCTGGGGCTAGGCATGTGTTGACACGTTTTAACACACAAATTTGTGTTTCAGGTAATACAATTAGTCAACAGAAGTATTAGACTAGGAAATTATAAAAATTATACAGAGAAATGTGAGATCAGATGGATCATCAGGATGCAAGCAGATAGAGAATATGGGCTTAATGATAAGGTTTCATTGAAACCATTTTTGGTAGACAAGCCACTTAAACATTAATATTATAACAGATGATTTACGAAGGTCAGGTAACAGTATATAGGAGATTTGGGAGGACAGAATGATACATAAACTCTTAACGAAGTATTGCCATATACTTTGCAAGTGATGTTTCAGAAGGGGATGTTAAGAAGTGAATATGTGTATTTTAGTGGTTGATACGTGTATGAAGCACTAAGATAATGAGGTTTCTGTGCAAGAAGGAATGAGGGTCAATGTACCTTCATACAATTATAGGTAAACCTTGGGAATTTGTGGCAGGAAAGATAAGGAATACTGCCATCTGGTGACCAATAATAGGAATGTTTTTCACATCTTATATATTTTTTTTATATTCTCCAGCTTTCATATATATATATATATATATATATATATATATATATTTTTTTTTTTATAAGGAGGAGTGACCTGTAGTATTTATGTATTCAAGAAATGGATGCAATGCAAGTGTAAAAAATTATTTCATATGGTGTGTTTTTTTATGTTTTTTTTACAGAGATTTTTAAAATTGGAATTGGCTTAAGGTGCTACGGTAGAACAATTTGAATGACTGATTAGACATGGTGTTGATGATGTAATAAATGGGATGATATTTAAATCTATGTACTTTTAGTCTCAAAATGTCTAATGACATGCCAGGAGACACGAAAGCACTCACCTGTTAATAAAGGAGTTTTTATTTATACCATTGTCGTGTTTGCTGCCTTTCTGCTTTGGACACTGATTTGGCTGTTTGCGCAGTTCAACTGCATGTTTGCAGAGGCACTTAATTCCCCAGAGGTTTAAGAAGTTTTATTCGGAATTTGTCAGACACTACTTGAAGAAAAGAAGGAACAGTATGAAGAGAAATTCTGTCCTTATGAAACAAATACGGAGGATTAACAGACCAGGCCTGCAATTCGGAGACTCCCTTGCTGAAGTTATAGCCACCAGAAAAATAGTTTTCCATGACAAGAATTTTACATCACAATTGGCTGAACGCTCAAAAGGGGAATGAATGATATGGGACGGTACAAAATTTAGATCCCAAAGAGAGGATGGACTTTTATAAGGAGATCTTATCAAGGCTCTTTTTAAAAAGGTCTTACAAAACTTGTGCGATATAATTGGAGGGCCATTTTTCCATAGATGAAAACTGGAAATAATGGCCAACTGAACCCTTATAGTTGCTGCTGCAGTGCCTTCATTAAAGAGCTTCACACAAAAATCTAAAATAAAATGAAGGGAAGCAGTAAAAGGATCAACATTATTCTCTGCAGCCCACACAAGAAACCTTTTCCACTTGTTTCTATAAAATACGTGTGGAAATTTTATGAGAGGAAAGTAAAATATGTCTAGTTGGGGACAAAAGTAGAGGATGACTGGCTATCATTGGAACTGGACACGCTGTCAGTTTGCGATTCTGTAAATCAGGATGAACCATTTTCTGCGGGTGCGACAGAAGGTCTGGAACTGGGTCCAGTATCCATGGTTATTCCAGAAGAGGAGGCCAAAGGAAAGAAAATTCTTGCCAGTAAGGGGCAATGAGGATGATTTTTCTCTTCAACATGCTTGCTTTCTGTAACAATTTGGGAATTGGGGGTCTTGGGGGGTAAGCCTAAAGAAGTCCCAGGGGCCAATCATAAAGAAGTGCATCTCTCAGGGTCTCCCCTTGAGGGGAAATTAGGGCAAAGTAGCTGCTGTATTTGTTATCAGAGAAGCAAACAGGTCACAGCAAGCTGGTCCCATTTCTGGAAAACTCTTTCTGCAATTTCTTGTCTGAGAGACCACTCATGAGGCATCAAAATTGCTGTGCTCAGTTTGTGCGCTATGACACTGGATTTCCCCAGAATGTTCACTGCCATCAGAAAGCAGTTGGAAGATCTCTCATTGTCAAACTCTGAGGGCTTCCTGACAAAGAGGTTTAAGACCTGGTTCCTCCTTGTTTGCTGATATACCAGACTACCGACATGTTGTCAGACTGGAATGCTATTGTTCCCCAAGAGAGAGAGAGACAAGAGTCTTGAAAGGCTTGCAATGCTAGAAGCACTGCTTTCATCTCTAGAACACTTACATACAGATGGGTCTCATAAGGGGACCAAATGCCCTGGACTGTCCTTCCCAGATAATGCCCCCAACTCTATTTGGGAGGCAACTGTGTTCACTGTGGATTGGGACTGGCTACAAATGAATGACCTAGACTAACTTGATCGGAATGGATCCACCATTAAAGATCCTTCTTGCATTCATCTATATTCAAGATCTTGTGAGACACTGGAAGTTCTAGAAAGGACCATTGAGTCAACAACCACTGCATTATTCGCATGTGTAGGCGGGCTAGTGGCACAAACAGTATTGAAGACTCCATTGTTCCCAAGACCTGTAGTACTAATTTTGCAGATGCTCTTTTCTTGCGAATCAGTACTTTCACCTGTTTGCACAAAGACATTAACTCCGTCAGAGGGAAGATTTGCTTTCATTTTTTGTGCATCTAGATTAGCTCCTATGAAAACCAAAGTTTAACAAGGTTCTAGAGCAGACTTTTTATAATTTATGGCGATTCCTAGGTGTGAGCAAAGGTGTAAGGTAGTTTCTCGTCCTTATGAGTTGATGCCTGGTTGCGGCAGTTAGGAGTCAGTCATGTAAATATGGAAACCCACTGAATTTTAGATGCCTCAAGTGAGCCGCAACCACGGTCATGCATTTGGTGAACATTCTGGGGGCTGTAGTGACACCAAAGGGTAGGGCTTGAAGCTGATAATGACTGGCTCCTAGAAGCGCAGATGTCTTCTGGACTTTGTCAATTTTTATATGTAGTATGCATTCTAAAGATCTATCAAGCACATCCAATTGTTTTTTCTTAGAAAGGGTAGAATAGACTGTAAAGTGACCATTCAAAACTTGCACTTTTTGATCAATTTTTTACGGAGATCCAGAATGGGACTCCAGTTCCCAGTTTTCTTTGGTACTAAAGAATCTTGAGTAAGTTCTGAATCATTGTTGGTCTGTGGGGGCTTCTTGGATGAATCTCTTGTTCAGCAACTTTTGAATTTCTTTCAATGCTTGATCCCTTTGGTTAGGTAGCACCATCTGGCATTTTTTTTGTTTCAGGGAAAGAGATGGGCAAAGAGGATGAAATAACCTCTGCATATTAATTGCTGCACCCATTTGTTGTTAGTATCCTCCTGCCAAGCCTGTGGGTGCAGACAAAGACTACCCCCAAATGCCTCCAGAGGTGGACAATAGGGCCTCCATTCAGGAGCATTGAAATGGCTTGCCAAAGAAGGTGTCTAGAGCCCTGGTTTTGTGAGCCTCCCCTGCAACGAGGGTGATGTCTTCCATTATTGTTCCCTCCTCTGCCTCTGGGGGAACGTTCACCATGTGTGCCCTGGAAAAACCATTGAGATTTTCGGAACCGCATCTTTCTGGTACCTTTCTGACCTTTGGCATAGGGTCTGGTCAGAGTAGAAAAATGGACTCTATGGCAGACAAGGTCTTGCCATCTTGTTCACACCTGGTGAGCATTTCTTTCACTTTCAGCCCAAAAAGAGATGAACCATCAAAGGGTGTGATCACAAAAGAAGACTTGAAAGGCTCCATGAAATCGCCAAGTCACATCCAGGCCTGCCTCCTACTAGAGATACCCGAACCTGCGGCTCTACTTGCTCCATCTGCTGCTTACAAAAATCAGTCTCATGGAGGAATTAACCGAATTTAAGGTGGCGAGCTGAGAGGCTACTTTGTCTGTGACCCCCTCAGCTACAGCTTCTTGTAGGGTATCTGTCACCTCCTTTAGCAGATCCAACTGAAGTCTCAAAGTGGGTAAGATAATTCAGCGAGCAAGGCCTGCTGAAGAGAAGACGCACCTCCCCGCACTTCCTGTATTCTATCCATCATCCTAGAGTCCCTATTAGGAGGGTGGATAATGGAACTTGTCTCAGAGATTCTTTTTGGTGGCCACCACCATGACCATGGCCATCCACAGCTACTCCTTTTGAAAGGAATTTCTTGTCAGAAGGTGATGTGATATATTAATTTACCCTCCTAGGAATAGGATCTATGGTATTTGGGGTCGACCTAAGCCTTCTGAGAGACTGTCTATAAGCTCATCTGAAGAAGGGGTCAACCAGGAGGAGGAAGGGTGGGACCAAAAGCCTTCAGGTATACAGATTCCTCTGAAGGGGAGCTGGACTACCAGTCACCTCCCTGTTTAAGCACTTCCAAGAGGTCTCCAAAATGAGACATCTTCAGGAGGTGACCATGGGGACCCTTCGGCTTCCTCAAGATCAGTATCTGAAATGGCAGACTCCTCTGAGAAGTCTAGATTTTTCCTCTTACAAGTCCTCTTCTGAGGGACTTCTTCAGTGGGATAATCTGGTGAAGTTTCAGAAAGGGAGTTCCCTTTGGAATGTCCTGAGGCTTGGGGATCTGCTGTCCTTGTGGATGGGGTAAAATAGAGGACGAAGGCATCATCCGGAAAGGGGGAGGCAGATCCTGAAAGGACCAGTTCTGAGAAGCAGTCAAAGCTCTCCTCATAGCCATAAAGACTCCCTGTTCCTGATCCAAAGAATTCCCTGGCACTGACAAAAAAGCAGTCATCACCAAAGGTCCCTCCGGAAAAAGTCCTACGTTAAACTGACGGGGGGGAACAATGTTCTTATATACTTACTGATAAAAATTCAGTATAAACAAGAGGCTTTCCAAAGAGATAAAAAAACTAGTATGGCAAAAAAAGAGGAGTCAAATGTATTCTAAATTATGAAGAACAGAAAAAAAAAACAGTAAACTTAGCCTGGAGCTCTGTGAATGACCATGTCTTTTGCAAAGTGGCAAATGGGATCTCAGGTAATGGAGATGTGCATTCTGGGAAGGGAAGGATGCCCAAGAGCTTGGTTGAAGGTCACGAGCTTTTGTATAAGGTCGAGACAGATCCGATGGATTGGATCTCATAAGTGAGGTGAGATTGATATCATCACATTTAAGGATTAAGTGTCTGCTTCCAATGTGGAGCTGGAGTCTAAATCCTTCCATAAAGCCCTAGATGATACCACTGCCCTGGTGAAATAGGCCTTGACATTTGTAGGGGAGGATTTTTGCCATAGCTAGAACAGCTGAATTGAATGGAAGGGGAAGGCATCTAAAAATAGTTTTAGAAACTGGAAGCCCCTTTTTCTCACCACCATAAGATATGTAAATTCTTCAGTCTTGCCCAGACAAAACCTTAGTTGTCTACTTACAACCAGGCAATGAAGAATTCTCTCTCTCTCATTTTGTGGATTAGGGTAGAAAGCAGGGGGATAAATAGTTTAAGAGTAAACTCAGAAACCAATTCAGACATATGCCCTTGTTAAATACCAAAAAAAGACCTACTATTCTTAAGGGCCTGTTATTCAGAAACTTGTCTGTTTTAAGTTGAAGCTACCAGCAAGGCAGTTTTCCACAAAAGAAACTTCAAAGAAAAGATGGCTGCAGGTTTAAATGGGGACTGAGTTAACGTTTCTGAATCAAGACCCATCTCAAGATAGACCAACTCAAAAGGTGATTTTTTTTAATATACGAAGCCTCCTTTTAGAATTAACCTGACAAAGAAAACAAGTGGAACCATAGACGGGCTGAAATGGCCAACAAGGTTTATCTTTACAAAAATGTAAAGGAGGTCAAAATTCAGCAATTCACACAGATCTTGGGACAACCAGGGGAGCTGCCACTTGGGATGGGTCCTGTCCTCTGTTTCAAAAATGAAAATAAAAGGCTGCCTATGGCATCTGTAACAAGCAGACAATGGTACAGACTGCCTCTGGCTTTCTAACAGAATATAAATAGTTGGGAACTACATTTACTAGTATCCTCGTGTTACTATTAATCCTAACTCCTGCAGAATGTTTCTTTTGCCACGTAGCATCTATATAATTGTTTGTCTATGTCTTACACCAGGGTTCAGTTATCGTGTAACTGCTATCTTTACTAGACTGCCTCTGTGACTGTATAGTTCCATCTGTAATACAAGGATATTTCACTGTTTTTTGCTATCTACATATGAGTATATGTGAATGCTGAGTATAACATACTCTGTACTGTTTTATCTGAATGTTTAGTATAATATACTCAGTACTGTTTTTTACTATCTACATACAAGTATAGATGACTGTTTAGCATTCTACTCCCACTCTTAACTTGCTATGTGATAATTCCTGTTCTCATAACTGCCTTGTCTCTCTTGCCTCCTTAAGTTACCCTGCTCTACTTGTGCTTCCAGCACTAATCTGTCTGAACCTAAAGGAACCCTGTAACCAACTGTGATACACCTCACAGCCTGTCTGCCTTACAAACCCTATAACAAGGATAAGAAAAGTATGTGTATTATACAACTCCTGGCTGAATTGTCATTCTACTTGTATACCACTGCTACAGGTGGTAATTTTTGTAATGAGCTAAGGCAACCGGCAGCCAGCAGCCTCCCCCTCCCCATACTATGCATAAATCACTCTTTCACCCTCTCTCCCATCCTCTGGCAACATCCTTCCTTTTAGCTTAGCGCCCACCTTTTACCTTGATTTCTCCATCTGTCTCCCTCTTACATCTGCCTGCATTTTTAGGTGGCACCCTTTACCAGCCTCACCCACTTTTCATCCTACCTACTACATAGCTTCTTACCTATTTCTCCTTTTGTACCTGCATTGCTATCCTGCTCTCCCACTTTACACTTTTTCTATTTCTCATTTACTACTACCTTTCCTACAAACACTTCTCTCTAGCCTTCATTTCATGTAATTTTTAAAGCTTACCTTTGCACTTTAGTCCTGCTGATTGCTTTTCCTCAGCAACTGCTCCAGTCTCTGTGTCTACCCGCTCTGTTCACCCTGTGGGCTCACTCTGCTCCCCTCCCTGCCCCCATTTCCCACCCGCCCCCAGCACCTCTACATATATACCCTTTAACCACACCCATCACCCCACCCCCAACCAACTAGTGTCCTCCTCCCTTCCACACCCACTTCTTACTCCTCCCCTCATTTCACCAATACTCAGCCATACCTCCCCTCTCAGTCTCCTCCCTAAACTTATAACTCTCATACCCTAGTAAACTAACCATCCATATCATACCTCACCTCAATAACCAAATCCACTATGCACTCAAAAGCCATATCCTTCTGTACTCATCTAGTACTCCTCCTCACTATATCCTATACCTACTACCTCACCCAGCCAACTAACTATAACCACACTCTATCCTTTCATACTATAAGCCATCTTAGCCTACCTGTCTTACATTCACACTTCCCAATTTCTCCATGTCTATACCCCATAAAACACCATCTTTTCTTCTCCTATAAACTTATTACTCCTCACAAATATCCTAACCCTACAATAACTAACATATCCCTCATAAATCTAGCTAAACTCAATCCTGTCTCTAAGCAGACAAAGTACTTCCCCAACCTAATGCTATATCTTGTCCTCTATTCTATTATCAGGAGATATACACCCCAACCAAGGCCCATCCTCATCCCCTCCAACAGATAAATCCATTCTACTCACCTCATTAAATGCCCAAAGTATAGTTAACAAAATCACTAATCTGCATGCCTGGCTTACATATAACAAACCAGACATTTTGTCCATCTCTGAAACCTGGTTAAAACCTCATATAAAAGAATCTGAAATAATTCCACCCAACTACTCTATAATCAGAAAAGATAGAACAAACAAAAAAGGAGGTGGAGTAGCACTTCTATACCTATCCTCCTTAACAGTTACCCCTTATAACAAACCAACTCCCCAATTCAATAATGCTGAATTACTTCTGGTACTGCTTCAAGTAAATAAACACAAACACATATGCATAGCCTCCCTCTACATCCCCCCAAGAAACAATATTTCTACACTAGAAGATATCCTCTCCTGGCTTTCCAATAACATTAACAATGAAACTATACTTATGGGTGACATGAATATTAATTGGTCTGCAATACAGTCTCCCACAAATCCACTTATCAATCTTTACAACTTCTCTCAACTGATCAACTCCATAACTCGGCCCTCAAAAAAACCTCACCAGTTATAGCACCCTAGACTGAATATTAGTCTCCCACCCTCATTACTTCTCAAATAGCGGCACCCTGCCTGACTCCCTTAGTGACCACTTGCCCACATTCACACACTGACTTAACTTCACCTCTAGATCTTACTCCCAACTTCATTACCACTCGCTGCCGAAAAAACTTTAACCCCACTACCTTTTCCAACTCTCTAAAAGCAATCAGCTGGCACACCCTAAAAACTCTACCCCTGGAACAAGCTGTCACCCACTTTAACACAACTTTCCTAAACCTCTTAGATCAACAAGCCCCTATAAAAACAAAAAGAGTAAAAAACAAAACTGCCCCTTGACTAACAAAAAACACACTAGTAACTATGCACCTTAGAGATAAGGCATGGTCATCATATCAGAAACATAGGACTCCCCTAGCCCATTGTGAATACAAAACACTCAAAGTAAAAAAGCTCAGCATTTCCGATAGATAAAAGTACTTCTCCATAATCCAAAACAATAACAAAACAAACCCTCAAAAATATTGGAAATGCATCTCTACCCCCCTTAATCCCAACAAACCAGATAACCCTAGCCCAGACCCTAACACTCCTGACATAGACTTGGCCACCCAATTCAACACCTTCTTCATTGATTCCATCTCCAAACTAACCTCATCCTTTTCTTCATCAAACCCCACCACACCCCAACCCTCCCCTACCAACTTTTCATCCCTTACCACTGCTCCTCCCCCTATCTCCACTCCATCATCAACATTCCCAAATTCTCACCCCCTTCCCCCACCATTCTCACTAAAGCCTATACCCACATCCACCATAAAAAACTACTTTAGAAACTAAAACCATGCTCTAATGCCCCTGATAACATTCCTTCATACTTTCTCAGCATAGCTGCTGAAGCCATTGCCTATCCCATCAGCATTCTAATCAACCGTTCCATTCAAGAAAGCTCAGTACCCCAAATCTGGAAAAAGGCTTTTGTTGTTCCATTGCACAAAGGTGGCAGCAACAACAATATTACTAATGTCCGTCCCATCGCTATCCTATCTCCTATCTCCAAACTTCTAGAAAAGTGTATTCACCTACAACTCCTACCATACCTCTTAGACAATAACCTACCAACTCCAACACAACATGGTTTCAGACCAAGACACAGTACTATGACTGCCCTACTCTCCTTCCTGGAAGCTGTGAACAAAGCCCGGGACTCAGGACACACTGTCTCCACCCTCCTACTAGACCTCTCTAAAGCCTTTGATACCATCTCCCACAATTTACTACTAACTAAACTCTCCAAGCTTAACTTGTCACCCTCTTCTCTGAACTGGTTCACTAGCTACTTATCCAATAGATATCAAGCAGTAAGATGGAAAAAAGCCACCTCCCCTTTCATCAACACCCCAACCAGTGTTCCCCAAGGATCTATACTGGGTCCCCTTCTTTTCAATATATTCATAAATGATTTCCACAGCTCTATCCCCCTAACTAAAATTATCCAATACGCAAATGATTCAGCTATTATCTGTTCTGCTACCTCCATCCCCACACTGCTAAAGCTTACTCAAGATGCATTCTCAACCACCGAACAATGGATGAAAACAAATCACCTTGTACTCAATGCCTCCAAAACCAAAGTAATGGTATTCACCCCCTCTAAAGCTACCTTTTTCAATCCAAGTAATTTCATTATTACTAGTCACAGCAATACACCCCTAGAACTGGTACCGGAGGCCAAATTACTTGGGGTCCAAATTGATAGTCAGCTTAAATTTAATACCCATATTCAACTAAATATAAAAAAACCACCAAAAACTTGGCATGCTCTACAGACATAATCGTTATCTTACACCCTCCACCAAACTCACCCTATCTACCACATTTCTCATCCCATCCCTCCTCTATGGAGCCCCCACTTCCAACTAACCTACAATCTTCTCTCAAAACACAACTCTCCTCCTGCTATAACAAAATTGCCAAGTTTGCTACCTCCCATAAGTCCTCCTCACACCACTGTTCGGCTCTCCACAAACTACAATGGTTACAACTACCAAATCACCTCACCTACATCCAAGTGACTCTTGCACATAAGCTCATCTGCAATCCCTCCCTCTGTCCATCCCTCTCCTCTACCTTCAAAATGCACCTCCCTGATAGAATTCTAAGATATAACAACCAAAACCTAATCGAACTGTATAAACCAATTCGTCCCCCTGGAAAAAATCTCTTATCCTACAGTCTTGCTCGTCTCTGGAACTCCTTACCCCCATCCATTCGTACCATGACAAATCACTTCTCATTCAAAAAATCCCTTCACTCACACCTAATTTCCCAGTGGGAATGCTCCTGCTCCCACCCAACATAATCTCCTAATACTGGGAATTTCCACTTCTCCTCTTCTATTCATAATGTAATTTATACTTACTCTCCTAAACTCATAGATCTTGCTCTTGCTTGTATCGAGCTTTCTCTGAATACTTAAAAGTACCTTACTGTAAATATACCCTAAGATGGAAAAGGTTCTCTGTTTCTATATTGAAAAAGTTTGATGTCAGCTCATATACCTTTCTCTTGCTTGCATTAAGCTACTCATCCTAAATGTATGAAAGATACCTCCAGTTTAACCCACCCCAAGTTGTAAAAGCTTCTCAGCTTCTATATTTTAAATTTGCAGCCTTACAAGACTGTAATATTTGTATACATTTCTACATTAGTCTACTATATTTCCAAGTCTGTAGTAATTGTATAACAAACTAAATACCTTATTGTAACCTTGATAATTGTTTTTTGGAGCTTTTCTCCCCAGGGCTTCATTGAAAACGGGTTCTTTGGCCCAATGGACTATCCTGGTAAACTAACTGCAAATAAATAAAATCTTTTCCATTTACATAAATAAAATTCCCTAGTAGCAGGGTTTTTTGCCTCCTTCAAAACCTGATGGACATTCACATACGTGTTTGATCGCTTTAAGGCACTTTATCATCCGGAGGACTTCCAAGATGGCTGCATACTAATTGACAGCTTAATTCCAGCTCTCCAAGTGTGAAAAAAATAAGGGCCAGTAACTACCAGATTTAATAAATTTACCGGCTAGTTAAGCGTACTGCCTAGAAAAGGTGAAGAAAAACACCATGCAAGACATGGTTTCCAGTAATGTAGTGAAAAAAAAATGTACTCACAGCTGATTAAATTAAGTGAAACATTGAATGAATATATCAAATGAAATAAAAGGCTGGAAAAAATTAAATAAGCTTTAAACAGCAATTCAGGTGAACTGATAAAATCTGCAACAGTCAGAAGTCAAAATGAAGAAAAGGCTGGCTGAGTATGAGACTATTCAAGAAGAGCTGTTTTTAAAAGTGACAAGAGTTACAGGACAGAACACAGAAAGGTTGTGATTTTCTGATGTACCAGAGAAATTGGAAGGAAGACTGTGTTCATTTTATGAAAGCAAAAATAAGCAACTGGACTTGTGTTCCACACCAGAATTTATTAATTGGAAGAGCACATCATGTATATGCCCCAAACTAGGCCATGAAAAAGAAGCCAATACCTGAACTAGTAATAGTGCAATCAAACCAGCAACAAAACTTGATCCTGACAAAACAGTGGCAGAAAGGCAAAGTTTTAAAAATTGGAGACAGAAGAATGTTTATGGAAAATTATTTCCCGTGTACCAGGCATAGGGAGGCAAATTTATCTTCGCAATTAGGGAATGTCAAGTGGCAAGTTGTGAGATTCAAGCTGTTGTATCCAGCTGTCTTCAAAATATTTTTCCTGGGGAATAAAAGTAATGTTTGATGCAGAACAGGCTAAGAAAGAAATACAATAGCTTGTCCAGCAAAAAGTAAGCCAATATACAGAACGTGACTCTGCTTCTAATTCTTCTAATAATAAAGCTCAGTGAAAGATTTTGCCAGTGAAACCTTTTCCAATGATCTACAGGAAAATGCTTGAGACAAATAAAATAAAGCACAAGTCAACTTGAATCATAGTCTGGGATTGGGAGACTAACAGCAATAAGACCAACAACACTGAAATTACTGAAGAAATGTGAGATTATAAACCATCAATCATATTTGTGAAATATGGCTTTGCAAGAAAAAGTGAAAAGAATGGACTTTTGCTGACTATGTTAAAGTCGGGCAATACTGATAAGTGTATACCCCACTTCATGTCATTTTAGCACACCAAAAGGGAAAAAACTAAGCAAGACAATTTTTGGTCTTAACAGTATTTATATAAAACATTACATGACATAAAAGGCACGTTATACAGTAAAAAATATTCAGTTACTGCTGTATGTGATAAAAATACTAAAGTAAACAAATGCCCTTTTTCGTTAGTTTTAAGAAATCTAGGTATTGCAATATAAAAAGAAAATAAACACTGGACATAAGCATTTTGAAGTTAATATGCAGTAAATCTTTGGTTGGTGAGGTGTGGGCGTGGGGTGTAAAAGTGCACAGAACATTTGTTTTCTCTTACTTATTCATAGATGAATGTCTAGATTAAAGCGGGCTTAAATAGTTTTTTTGTGTAAGCAAGTAAATAACAGAACACTGAATGTAATGAAAGTCTTCCTTTAGCAAATACATTTTCAGTTTAAGAAGTCTATAGCTGAGGGCAGTTGTACATTTTATTCTTAGGTTTCTATTGAGACAAGATGACTGGCATGCAATAAAAGCCAGAACACTGTTTTAAGGCTAAAAGTTAATGTTTTATGACAACATGTAAGCAGTTTTTCACATCTGGGAAGGGAATAAAGACAAGATAAAAGCAGCAATTAGTATATGGAGCAACACAAACTAACATGGATCATAGCATTGATAACCTTAATTTTAGGTTGTGCCTGGGTGTGCAGCTGCTGATTTGGGACAAGTGTCCCTTCTAGGAAGGTAAGCTTCATTATATGAAGATGTACGTGCGTGTTGGTTTCAAATTAATAGGTTAAGTGGGTATTTTTGAAGGTTTTTATTAAACAAAAAGTATTGTAAAATGTGACATAGGTTTAAATGGAGAGGACAAGAAACAGCTATACAAAAGATGAACCTTTCAAACAGTGGGTACATGTAACACAAGCTGTAAAAAGGGAAAAGTATGCAGAGACAGGGTTTGAGATATACAAATGAACAGGAACAGAACAAGAAAATCTGAAAATATTGAACATTCTTGGGCTTTGTCAAAGTTGTAGGGGACTAAAGCACATGTCCTACTTCATGTCATTAGCATTTGGAGAATAAAATCTGTAACTTGGAAACTGACAAATGTGAGATTACAAAGCAATAACTACATTTGTGAAACATGACAGAACAAGACAATCCGGAAATGCTGGACATTTTTGGACTTTGTTAAACTTGTAGGGGACTGAAAACCATATGCCCTACTTCATATGCCATTAATTTTCAGAAAAATACTCAAGAGGGGAAGAGGAGGAGAAACTTAACTAAGTAAATCATTTTTTTCTTAATAGCACTATTTAAATAGTGCAAGGTTTTCTCTGCATGTTATAAAGTATTTTCAGTTATTTTAAGTGCAATGGGGATACTAATGTAAACAGGTGTTCCTGTTTTTTCTCGGTTTTCTTTCACCTCTCTCTTGTTCTCCTTGTTCAGTTTTTAGAAATGTAGGCACTGCAATGTAACATAAAAAGATCTGGTTAAAAGACCATGATAAAAGAAAAATAAATGTGCTTCTCATTCTTGCATAGGAGAATGACTGGGTTAAGGACATCAGCTTAATCTAGTAACATGTTTTAAGAGAAAGCAAGTAAATGAAAATGAATATTAAATATTATAAGGCTTTTTCTAGTAAACAGTTTTGTCTGTTCTCCTGTCTCTAGCAGACAATCTGATAAACTGAAATGGACTGGATAAAATGTTTTCTGAAAGCATACAAGTGTTTTCGCATAAAGATATAAAGATAAGACAAAACCAGACAGCACTTAATAGAACCCACAGGCTGCATCATGCATCTTAGCTTGGATAACCTTTTAGGTTAGCTCAAGTCTGTGTGTGCCTGTCAGTTTGGAACATTTGTTCCTATTAAGAGGGTAACATTTGAATATTTGAAGATGTACATAGTTGTGTGTAATTATGTTAATAGGTTTTGGGGGTATTGGGTGTACATGTGTATTTTTGTTTGAGGGTTTTCAATAAAACAAAGTAGTTATGAACTTGCTATAATGCTCCATATCTGTGTTGTCAGCCTTCATTTATCCTTGACGTTTGGGACTCTGTTCGGACTCTCAGAAAGTACAGTTTTGTACCTACCATAAATGTAGCTGTTCGAGTGTTCACACTGCTGCAGTCATTATACTTGGGTTATCCTGCCATCAGGTGGTTCCCCAGTCAGCCTGAGTTCTAAAGTCTTGGTCCGGCATCGGTTGCTGTCACCTCCTCCCTGATGTCAGTGCGACAGGGGTATATAAGATGCAGCAGATGCCATTTTCTTCAGTTTTTCTTGCCCCAGATGTCAGGTGCCCTAGGCAATTCAAATTGCTAATAAAACATAAACAAGAAAAGCAAACCACACCTTTCAGTTACCAGCAAACACTCCCCATAGGTAGTAAAGGGTAGAGGACCTAGGTACGTACCAGCAATAAAGAGGGGAAGGAGGGATGGTAATCTGGACTGTAGCAGTGTGAACACTCGAACAGCTACATTTACGGTAGGTACAAAACTGTACTATGTTCGTGTTACACTGCTGCAGTCATTACACTTGATACTTTTTGGACCATGTATTTTTAAATTATAATGGAGGTCATGTGATTTTATCACTGGATAAAAGGTGTGGTTTTCTTGAATTCATTCATACACCTGATGAAGCTGAATGTGAAAGCGCTTGTGTTTATTAAAAGTTGGCCTGCTGATTTTATCTTTGCCTCTGTGGATTTATATTCATCATTTTTTAAGAAGTTAACCTGGACTGGTATAGTAACTGAATGTTATAATCTGGTGCCGTGCCTTTGCAATATTTTTTGGATTATCTTGACTGTTTGTATACTTGTATGCAAAGGAGCTTGGTGCATTATAGGTATTTTCTTCGTTCCAGGTTTCCAAACTTTCACAGTGTTGAGACCATACACTCTTTAGGTACCATTGTAGTTTCCTCATATGCAGTCTGGCATATGGAATTAGTAGCATGCAAGATGCCATGTAGCCCAAGGCCTGCAGAATGTTTCTTGCAGGGAGTTGGGTCTTTGTTGCCATCAAATGAAAGTATTGATTCAGTTGTCCTTGCTTGTCTGGCGTGAGATAAGCCATCTGGGCCGTTGTGTTCAAGCTGGCACCCAGGAATATTATCTCTTGTGAGGGCACTAGTTTTGATTTCTTTTTGTTTACTGTGTACCCCAGGCACCTTAACTTTTTTTTACAAATGCCAGATGCTTTAGAAGAATGTCCTTGCTCTCTGCTTGAATCAGGCATTCGTCCAGGTATGGGTAAATTTGAATTCCTTTCTGTCTGCAAAATGCAATTACTGGTGCCAGGCATTTTGTGAAGACCCTGGGTGCACTAGATAAGCCAAAGGGCAGTGCAGAGAATTGATAGTGCATTGGACCAGCTATGAATCTGGTATCTTCTGCAATTTTGTCTGATAGGGACATGCAGGTATGCCTCCTTGAGGTCCAAGGTCACGAGCCAAGCTTGCTTGCCCAGCATGGGAAGAAGCTGCTGTAATGTCAACATTTTGAATTTCGGAACATCCAGGTAAGTGTTTAGAGAAGAAAGATCCAGAATGGGCCTCCAGGCTTTGTCTTTTCTGGGAACCAGAAAGAGTCTTGAGTAAAATCCTTGTCCTTGTTCCTGTGGTGGTACCTTTTGAATAGCTCCCATGTTCATGAGTGCTGTAATTTGATTTTGAGCCTCTGCCCACTGATTTGGTGGCAGATTTGGCATTCCTTTTAACCTTGACAGAGTGTGAAAGTGGAACTTGTAATCTTGAGAAACAATATTGAGAACCCATTTGTCTTTGGTGATCATATGCCAATTGTGATAGAAAAGAGCCAGTTTTCCTCCCAAGGGGGCTGCCAAGAGAGAGTTGTTTGGCAGTTACAGTGGAAAGTCATTGGGACTGCTTTTTATAAGGTTGGTGCCTGCCTTCCCCTTCTTTCTGGCCTGATGACCCCCATTGTCGAGGCCTGTAAGGACCTTGTAGCTGACCTCTACCTCTTGGACGTCTATCTGCCCCTTTGAGGTCTGTCCATAACTGGAAAGGACCAATTCTTTGTTGGCCAGTTTCTACTAAATCGAGGAGGCTCTACCTGTAAGAAATCCTTCACTGTTTGCATAGATTTTGCCTTATCCTCCATTTTCTTTAATACCTCTTCTGCCTTAACTCCAAATAAGACATCATGCTGCAAAGGTGCATCCAGTAGTTTAGCTTTAACATGATCTGGTAGCGTATGTTCTTTTAACCATGCATGCCTTCTAATGACAGAGCCTGTAACTGCTGCTCTACAGGAGGACTCTAAAGAATCAAAACCACATTGCAAAGTATGTTTTCCCACTTGTTCAGCAGCATGCAATAAATCCTGCATTTCTTTAAAATTAGGAGGATCTGTATCTGGAAGCATTTTTTGTTTCAACTGAGACATCAAAAATTGATGATATTTTAGCATGTGAAACTGGCAATTTAAGGCTCTCATTGCTAAAGTTGCAGACGTATATACTTTCTTTCCCCATCTGTCTAATGCTCTGGAATCTCTCTGTCAGAGGGGACTGGATTCTTTGCTGATGAGGCCTTAACCCCTTTGGGTCCCTGAGAAATAGTTTCAGGGTCTGCAACAGGGCTTTTATACAGAAATTTGAGAGAGTCAGGGACTCTAATACCGGTCAGGTTTAACTGGAGCTGGAGGTGAGGAATCAGGATTTAAGCTAGATTCAGTGTACACATCATCCACAATATCTAACACTGGCGGAATAGCAAGGGGTCTGTGATGAGGTAATAATAGGAAGTCTCCAAGCCTTTTCTTGGATTCTGAGTAATCCTGGCCTTCCCAATGGAAATGCTCCCTTGTGGTATGTAAAGTATCCCCAAAGGAGTAATTCTCTGGTGGAGAGGCTAATGGAATTGATTCCTCAGCATCAGAATCCTCATAAGGGGGTAAAGAATAACCTAGGTCTGAGGATGAATCTGAGGAAATGGACACCTGGTCAGATGAGTCATAGTCTGCATCCTGTCTAGGCCTTTTATCAGGTGGGGGATGGGACCCCCTGATCAGAGTGATTAGGTCTTCAGCCATTTTGAGCATTTGTTTCTTAGGCATGGAGGCCTGTCCTGGCGACAGGATTTGTTTCTTTGTTTTTAAAGGAGGCTTAAACTTAGAAGAGGGTTTAATGCTTAATTGAGTAGGTCTGAAGACACCCTCTGAAGCTGCAGGTTGCTCAGGTACACAGGATCCCTCAGTAGGGTCGGTCTCGGTAGTCTGAAAACCTTGTGCGTCCGAAGGTCCAGCCATCTCCATGAGGGAGTCTGAGGCGGCCCGTGGTTCTGCAGAAGTGGTCATCAGGGGCTGCGAAGGCGGCTCGCTGAAAACCGGAGAACCGGCAACTGGCCTAGAAGAGGCTTCGTCGTCAGTTTTGGGCAACGGATGCCTGTCCTTGTCTTTGTGCTTTTTAAGAATTCCGGTAGTCGGAAGTTCCGATGGCACGGTGTAATTAAATTTTTTGCCAAAGTAATGTCGGGCAAACTCAAACAGACGTTTAATAGTGTGCTTGTTAAACCTAGCACAAAACTGACAACCAGTGACGTCGTGGTCTGGGCCTAGGCATGGGATACAATAAGAATGGAAATCCTTATGAGGTATTTGCTTCCCACAAGAAATACAGTTATTAACTTTTACTGACATTGGTCTGAGGCAAGAAAAAGTTTCCCCAATGGGGTACTCAGCTTTGTAGAAGACTTTGGTTCTGGATTCAGAATGAAAATCTCAGGAGTCTGCCGACCTGCACTTGCGAACTGCTTTTGCTTCGGGCACCGCGCTGCAAGAAAGACTGAAGAAAATGGCGTCAGCTGCATCTTATATACCCCTGTTGCACTGACGTCAGGGAGGAGGTGACAGCAACCGACGCCGGACCAAGACTTTGGAACTCAGGCCGACTGGGGAACTGCCTGACAGCAGAATAACTCAAGTGTAATGACTGCAGCAGTGTAACACGATGAACATCTGGCTCGGGCATTATAACAGCTCCCACAAACCAAAAACTCCTGAGCTAAGTCTCTCTGTGGACTGCCTCTCTCTAGATTACCTCAGATCAAGTTTGCAGCTACAAGTAAGGACAAGGAAAAGTATTGCTATAACCACTGAAGAGGCTATGTCCAAGGTCATACTTGAAGTAACAATTAAACAGGACTAAAATCTGTTTCTTCAGTCTCTGAATGAGGGGGAAAGAGTGTGGGGTGTCAAGGATAAATGAAGATCAACAATACAGACGGAACATTATGGTAAGTCCATAACTTATTTATCTGATGTTGTCAATCTTCATTTATTCTAGACATGTGGGACACTACCCCCAGCTACCTTGCATCTTGGGAGGTCTTATTGGAGGGCTATTCTTGAGCACCACAGAACCAAATAATGCTCTTCCCCTGGAGGCCAAATCCATTTTGTAATGACTGATAAAGGTATGTGCAGAAGCCAAGTACTGGCTGCACATATGTCATCCATTGAAGCCTTAGAGTGGAAAGCAGCAGACGTGGCTACAGCCCTTGTGGAGTGTGCTTTAACTGAAGGCTTTTCTTAGTGTAGATAAAGGTTATGCATGCTCTTAACCACTTAGAAAATGTGACCTTTGAAACTTGTTTACCCATGGAAGGACCTGAAAAGGAAACCATTAACACACATTCAACTTTCGGAAGTCTTTAGTTCTGTCGAGTTAAAAAAGCATTGCCTGTGAACATCTAATAAAAGTAAGAGTATTCTCCCTTGTTAGAAAAATTAGGAAAGAATACTGGCAATTCAATGGATTGATTAATGCTAGTTTCAGATACAACCTTTGGAAGGAAGGATGGATTGGTTCTTAGCAATACCCTGTCTTTATGAAAAATCAAATATGGAGGTTTTGAGGATAACGCATGCATTTCTGAAATCTTTCTAGCGGATGCAATGGCTACTAAGAAAATGGTCTTCCATGAAAGAACTTTCAAATCAGAGGTAGCTTTTGGCTCAAAGGGGGACTGCAAAACCATAGTGAGATCCCAGGGAATGAGAGGTTCCCTATAAGGAAGCTTTAATCTTAGATTTCCTTTCAGAAAAAACCTTGCACAGCCTATGTGAGATTAACGAATGTTCTTAAAATGGTGAAATCTCTTGTCTGTTGGAGTAGATGCCTGGTGGAAATGGTACGGAAACACACTGAATTTGTGCAGTCTCAGGTGAGTTGCTACTGCTGCCGTACACTTTTTGAACACCTGGACAGCTGTGGTGAGACAGAAGGGTAGAGCTCTGAACTGATAATGACTGGCTACCAGCTGGAAGCAGAAGAACTTCCTGGAGAACCTGTCCATGTTTATGTGGTAATACACACCTGGAGGTCTATGGAGCACATCCAATCATCTTTCCCTAAGAAGGGGAGAATAGACTGAACAGTGACCATCCAGAATTTTGTCTACTGAACAAACTTGTTCAGAATGCTGCGATTCAAAATTGGTCTCCAGTCCCGTGTCTTTTTTGGCGCAAAAAAGAACCTCGAGTAGAATCCAGATCCTACCTGGTCTGGTGAGATTTTTTTGGATGACTCTTTTCTAGCAGGTTTTAAATTTCCAGAGCTGCCTGATCCCTCTGATTTGGGTGGAAAACTGGAGATTATTCTTCTATTTTTGGAGTGAGAATGAAGGGGATGTAGTATCCTCTGGCAATAATCCTTAGCAACCAAGCATCTGTAGCTATATTTCTGCTAGGCTAGTGAGTGCAAGGATAGTCTTCCCCCTGACTACCTCCAGATGCAAGCAATCGGGCCTTCCTTCAGCAGTGAAAGGGTTTACCAGAGATAGCGATTCTGGAACCCTGATTTTGTGGGCCACCTCTGCTGTGTGGTCAACGTCTCCCACTGTAGCTCCCTTTTCTGCTTGGAGGGGAATCAGTACCATATGTGTCCTGGAAAGGCCCTTGGGTTTTCTTGAAAAAATATATGCTCACTTCAGATAGGATTTTTCCATCCTTTTCCAACCCGGCCAAGCTATCATTAACTTTGGGACCAAAAAGGGAAGATCCGTCAAATGGAGCATTGAGAAATGAAAACTTAAAACGGCTCTGCAAAGTCACAAAACCACACCCAGGCATGCCTACTTATGCCTACATTGGAACTTGGTGCCCTAGTCGCCCCTTCAGCTGCATGTGCAATAAGCCTCATGGAAGAGTCAAGAGATAGACTCCAAGATGGCAAGCTGGGAGGCTACTTTATCCTGTACCTCAGATGCAGTTCCTATGAAGGTATCAGAGAGCTCCTTGATCAGATCCCTCTGAAGTTTAGTGACGTGTGCCATGAAATTCAACAACTGTAAGGTAAAGGTTGAAGAAGCACAGACCTGCTTCCCAAATCTGTCAATGGACTCTCAGCTAGTGGGATGAACAGTGGAACTTTCTTCTGCTAGTTCCTTCTTGGCGACTGCCGCAACCACCATGGCATCTACTATTAAACCTCTGATGCAGTACTGATAGGCCCTCTGGAGCTGAAGAGATTGTATCTTGTTCTCTTGAAGATTGGTGCTACAGAATTAGGGGCCTTCCATGCCAGCTGTGCGATCAACTTAAGATGATCAGCTGGCGGGGTCACCCAAGAGGTAGATGGGTGAGGACCAAAAAGTTTGCAAGTACACTGACTCCTCTGAGGATGAGTCGTGGGGCTTCCAGTCACCCCTGTGCTTTAATATTTCAAGAATGTCTCCAAGGAAACATCTTCTGGGGTGACCGGGCGGAACCCTCCCAGTCATCAAAGTCAGTGTCCTCTGTGACAGATTCCTCTGGGGAATCAAGGTGTTTCCTCTTACACTACCTTTTCTGGGGCACCTTCTCAGGTGGGACAATCTGTGGAGGACTCTGAAAGGGTAAGGCCCTGTGTACAGGGGTGTCCTGCAGCTTTGGTGCTCACTGTCCAGGTGCGAAGGTTGGTGGAAGCTATGGACCAGAGGAAATCCCAGGAAAATGCTCAGATAGGGAAGAAACCAGCTGACAGCCTGCAGAGGCCAAGGCCCCATCCATAACTTGGAAGGCAGCCCCCCCGAAGAGGAATGAGAGCCCAGAATCAGGAAGATAACCTCAGAACTATGGTCCCACCCTAATCCGAGGAAACTGCCATCAAAGTCAAAGCCGAGGAACAGCCCACAAACAGTGCAGCAGATCTATGACCCCAGGAGTCCATCACTTCCAAGGAAGCTAAGGAAATCACAGCAGAGTCTGGGTCTAAAGGCATGACAGCTGTCAGCACCAGAACAGTCAAAACTGGAGAAATCTGAGGCATGGTCTCTAAAGCCGCAGCGGTGGTTAGAGGAGCAATGTCTGGTGGAGTCCTTGGAGAAAAGGTCACATCTTCAGAAGGGAGTGAAGCCTGGAAGATGAAACACCCCTAACCATGAGGAGCTGACCCACCAACCTCAACACTGCCTTCTGTCAGACTCCTGGAGGAAAGGACAGAAAAAGCTGAAGGGGATTCCGGCGCCTCTGTAAAAAGGGGCTTGGTAGCTGTCCCACAACAGGGTCTATTAATGGGAAATACCTAGCTCTAAAGCTGAAAGGAACAGTGGTTCCAATGGAGCTAACGGTGCAGTGAAAGGAAACTGTTCTAAGAATACAGTCAGCACCACAGAAGTGATATGAAAGGTTGGTGCAGAGGTGAACAGTACTGAAACTGGAGGTGCTGAGGTTGTTACTGCAACCAGAACAGAGGGGGATGGTTCCGTAGATAAAAAACCAACCTTGGTTTCTCAGTACATTTGGGAGCCAAATATTTAGTTCTCTTATGTGCAGGAGCCATAGGGGATGATGGTACAGAGAATCTCCTCTTCTTAGCATGTTCAGTCTGTAAGGAAGGGGAAGAAGATGGAGAAGACACATTGGACTGTGATGTCCTAGGCTGACTGGACAAAGCCTCAAAGGATGTTTTTATCATACCTTTTAAAATAAGCTTATTTTTGCCTATCTACAAGAGCCCAGGATGAAAAGCTCGACATACATCACATTCTTGTTGTAAATGCACTGGGCCCAAGCAACACACACAAGATGAACGCCCATCAGAATTGGGCATTTTTCTGCCACAACCAGAACATTGTTTAAAGCCAGTTGCACCCTTACTCTCGTCTGCCATGCTGATTGAGAAAAAGGAATCAACAGCAGAAAACACTCACACTAAAATATCAATGCACACAGAAGAGAGAAAGGCTACCAACAATGGTAGGCCAAAACTACCAGACTGAAATTTGATTTGCAACAGTGAAGATGTATCCGAGGGCCCAGAAGGAAAAATATAACAAAAGAGGGTAGATTTTTAAAGAAATTTATGAAAATATTTGGCATGGAAGATGTGAATTCAGTGCTAGGAGTTGAGTGAATTTACATATTCCCCAAAATACAAAAACTGGGCTAGACTAAACAGAACTTACATTTCAAAGAACATGTGCATTTAATTGAAGGTCTTGATACACACCCAATAGCTTATTTCAGATCATGTGCCAATAATAACTAAAATAAAAACACAGGGTAATGAAATAAAAATGAGACACTGGTTTTCCTACCCATCTGATGAAAAGAAAGGAATTTAAGAAATAGATATTGGAAATTATTCAGGAGCTATTACAGAAGACAGAAATTTCTTCTGAAAATGTAATCAGGGAATGGGATAAACAAAGTGGAGTTTAAAAATAGGATGGACATAAAGGAAGACGTGGTTAAGAAGTAACAAGAATTTAAAAGGACTGACAAATATTAAAGTACTGCAAAATAGGGAGAATCTCCCAGGCTCCCCTCACTCTGGAACAAAATCCCAATCCATGTCAGGCAGAGCCCTTCACTGACCCTCTTCAAGAGAAATCTTGACGAATGGATGGGAGATCGTAAGTTTACCCCTGGGATCTCTTCTGTGTCGCTGCTTGACAGATTTACAAGTAAACAAACCTTAAAAGGGCTGCCTTCTGTGACCTACTATACAGAGGCACAGTCAACTAATCTAAAAGGGTGGCATAAGCCAAACATACTCTGGCTAGGCTTATAAATGCCCCAGGGCAGATAGCCTAGTATCAACCTATGAACCTATGAAAACAAGAAAATGAGCTACTGCAGAATGTTAAACAGAAGATAAGGGAATTACCTTGAAAATATGCATGAGCGTAGAAAGATTGCTGTTAATTGTTTGATAACTCTAGCGCTCAAACTTTTAGCAAAATGACTCTGGCAACAAAGTAGAAATGGGTGCAATCAAGCTTAAGGAGCCTATAACAAGGAATCCTGTAGAAGTATTAGAAATATTTCAGAAATTCTTTGAAAGAATGTATAAAACATAGAAATAAGGAAATTAAGAAAATGTACAAATGGAAATGTTTATGGAAGAATTAAATATGCCAAGGTTAAAGGTAGAGGAGGGCTCACTAACAGGATTGGAGGAGAGGAGATAAAAATGGTGATGGAAAGTCCCCAGGAATAGATGGTATTCCTGTGGAGGTTTGGAAGCTAGGAAGGGAAAAACATGATAAAGACCTGGAAGGTTTTGTTTGACTGTATTTTAAGAGAAGTACCATATCCTGGAAGAAAGCGGTAATAGCTGTAATATCTAAAGAGGATAAAGATCCATCAGAACCACATTCATAAAGGCCTATTTCAATATTAAACCATAATAACATGTTTATGTCAATAATGGCAAAAGTGATACCAAAAGTGATAGATATGGATCAATGTGGTTTTGTGGAGGGCAGGTAAACATATGACAACTTTAACAGAACAGTGATAATCCAGAAGGAAGCAGAATGTAAGCAAATACTACTATTGTTGGTGGATCTTGATGCAAGTGGGTCTTGATGCAGAGAAAGCATTTGTTAGAGTAAACTGGGACTTTATGAGCAGAGCAATGGAAGCATTTGCATTCCCTGATAAAATTAAAAGGTTGATTAGGAGGACATATGAGGGACCCGGGGCGAAATTTAAAGTGAGTGTGGTCCTGTCTGATGATTTCTGCTTGAGCAGAGAAACCAGGCAGGAGTGTCCTCTCTCCAGATTATTTGCATTATATTTAAAACCATTGGCAAAGAAAATAAGGGACTCAAATTCAAGAATATAACTGGTATGGTAGTCAGGAAAAGCTGGCTCTATTTGCAGATGACATTTTATACTGGACAAAAACAGAAAGGGACATTACAGTAATGAGGAACATATTGCGAGAGTTTCATATCTTTTCGGGATGCAAAATTAATTAAGATAAAACAAAGACAACAGCAGTAAATTATGTACCCGCATATAAATTGATTCAGCAATATCCATACTTATGGGGACATGATAAAATGAAGTATTTAGGAGTATAGATTAAAAATTGTTGCTGGTGTGGCAGCTAAGGATGTGTGGGAAGAGATTAAACAAAAGATAATACAAAAGCTGAGAAAATCTTATATGGATATCGATAGTAAGATATAAGTAGTTAAAATGTTTTCAGTCCCTTTAGTCTTATACATGTCAGGCATATTTTTATCAACCAGAGAAGTTGTGGATAGCAATTAAGAGCTGAAGGATTTTATCTGGGAGGGGAAGACAAGAGTCATGTGGGATAAGGTTATTCTTCCAAAAGAACAGGGTGGATTGAGATTACCCAATTCGAAGGGGTATTTCAGAGCAACACAGTTAAGGCTCCTATACATAGCACAAGCAGAAAACTATAATTCAAAGTCGAAAGAGATGATGAAACAGGGGAAAGCTCAAGAAACAAGGATAGACTGGGATTTTGGATGCAGACCTTTAACAATAATAATCGTACAGATTATTATATTCAAAAAGTAGGAGAAAGTATTCTAAGAACTAAACCACCCGGCAACGGAGAAAAAAGATTCTACTGATAGGGATGACCGCAACTAGGATACAGACAATAGACAAGATGGGGCTGGAATTTATTGGATAAAATTCAAAAAGAAACAATGGGGAGATACAAGCATGGCTTCAAAATATGCAACAAAGTCTAGAAGATTCAGGATTTTTGCTTGGAAGTGTTTACATAGGTATTTTTGTACCCCAAGTAGATTCCAAAGAATTTTTCCTCATCTAGACAACAAATGCTGTAGGTGCGATGGGGAAGAAAACTAACTGGGAACATATTTTCTGGGAATGTAGTAAATTGGCAGACATTAAAGATTCCCTGAAGGCTGGGTAAGCAAATTTGTTTAACTAAGGACATTTTTTTTTTGAGCTATGATAATCGGAATTCCCTAGACAAAGCAAGGCCTTGCGGTGTCTAATTATGCTGGCTGCCAAAAAAAAAATGGTTGGGAGGATGGCCTAATGGTTAAAGTGTTTGCCTTACAAGCACAAGGTACAGAGTTTGAATCTCACAGGGGATAATTGGCTAGGCTTAGAAAATAGCTCGTAAAAGCCTAGTACTAATCTATGAACCTATGAACTAGAAAATTGAAAATCAAAGTCTAAACCAACTTTACTAGAAGTAGCAAGATAGTAACCGTGATAAAACAACTGGAATTGGGATGTTTAGAAAAGGGTAGGAGAAAATTACACAGGAAAAAAATGGGAATTGTGGGATCAATACATGCAGAGGAGGAATGAGGTTTAAAAGAAGGCAGAAACTGAATGAGCTATGTAATGTTTGACTGACAATGACTGGCTATATTATAAGTGATGTATAATGTTTGCAGTTATAGTTGTGTTAGCATGGTTTGTAATATATAATGTTTATAACAGAGATTGTGTTGGTATGGTTTATTTTCATTTATATAGATGTAAGATTGCCTATGTCATATGTGATAATTTAATAAAGATGATTAGATGATTCTTGTTAAAGAAAAAAATGGAACAATGATGAACAGAAAGAAAATAGCTCACCAAACGCTATACGGTCTTGGGATGCCAAACAGAAATCATGAACAGTTGTCAGAAAAATCGATACCAGCAAGCCAGGATAAAAAACAATCCAAAAATTTAATGAAAAATGAACAATTACAAGTTAAGCGCTTTCACCCGTTGAACACGGGCTTCTTCAGAACTATTGTTTTGTGATAAACTGTTGCCATTTAAATAACCTTTTTGGCGCCAAATCTTTGGCTCCATTTAAAGGCATAGTATAACCATAAAATAAAACCATCCATGCATATTCTATAACCAGTGTGGACATCCAAATCTAAAACTATGATCATCATTCATGATTTCTGTATGGCATCCCAAGACTGTATAGCGTTTGGCGAGCTATTTTCTTTCTGTTCATCATTGTTCCGTTGTACTAGCGAACGCCAAACTTTTACACTATTGTTAAAGAAAAAAGAAATGCAGAGTGCAAATAGCAATGCTAGTGGAGACGCATTCAGAAATGAGAATGTGAATTTGATAAAGAAAGGATTTCAGTGGGAATACTCAACAGAATATCAGGAACAAAGGAAAAGGGCAGTAATTATATTAACTGCTAGAGGAGCTCCCATAGTAAATGAAGGGAGAGAAAAAGGATAATGGAATATTTGTGGTATAAAAGGGTACTGGCAAGTGAGATGGATTATGCTGGCCTGCATTTATATTCTACCTAAAACTGATATTATGGAGCTTAAATTCTGACAGAAATAATCATCTTTGTGCTAGGAAAATTACTTATTGGATACTGGAATTCGACTTTCAACAGCAAGGATGTATTTTGGGGAACTAGAAGGAAACTATAACAAGACTATTTTTCTGAATATAATTATAAAACTATGGGGTATAAAAGTCAAATTCAGTATTAAGAACTCAGAGAATTTACATATTATTCCCCAAGGTAAAATAACTGAGCTAAACTAGGCAGAAATTATATTTTACAGAACACGTGCATTTAATTAAAAGCTCAGACATATATCCAACAACGATTAGACTACGCACCAATAACAACCAAGATAAAACTGCAGGGTGATGCAGTACATATGAGGCACTGGCAATTCCCCACATACCTGAAAAAAATGTAATTATTTGAGCATTATTAGGGAAGATAGAAATTTCTTCAGAAGTTCTAGCTAGTGAATGGGACAAAATGAAATAGGAGTTTAAATGTAGGATAGAAATAAAATAAAATTAAAAAAAAAAAAAAAAAAAAGAGAGAAATTGTTAAGGAATACATGCTCCAGGTACAGAAAAGATCAAACAGAACAGATTACACTGGTTTGGGCACATGTGCAAGAAAGCAGAAGAGACTCTGGTGAAGATGACCTGTGACACAGGAAAAAGGTAAAAGGAAATGTGGGCATCCAAAGAGAGGGATGGATTATGTGAGAAGATCTGTAACAGTCAGGCATGAGTGTCAAAGGCAGGAGTATGGCATTGAACTGAGAGAGACCGCGACAGTTGACATGACACTTTGATCCCATGTAGAAAATGGGGAAAAAGGGGGTTGATGATGGTAAAGTAGTAACATGAATTTAGAAGGGCTGTCAAAGGTTAAGTATTGCAGAATAAGGGGGAATCTCAAACATGAAGAGGCACAAATACAGTATGCTAAAGAGAACATAACGGGAGTTTCTAGATATGCATGAGTTTAGAAAGACTGCTATTAAGCAACTTTTCTTTTTCATAACCAAAAGCATAAAAATATTTGGCACAACAACTTAGGCAACAGAAAGTAGAAAGAGTTCTTTCCAAACTTAGGGAGCCTATAATCCTGTAGAGGTATTACAGACATTTTGGAAATTTTATGAAACTCTGTATAAAGCAGAGAAATGTAAAAATTATGAGTGAGCACAAATGGAAATACTTATATAAAACTTAAGTATGCCAGGGGTGGTGGTAGATGAGGCTCAACAACTAACAGTTAAGATGGGAGGAGACATGATAAAAATGATGCACAATCAATCTGCAGGAAAGTCCCCAGGAACAGATGGCATTCCTTTAGATGTTTGGAAGCTAAGAGGGGAAAAAACTGATAAAGATCTGGAAGGTTTTGTTTAACATTATTTTAAAAAGGGGGAAGCATCAGCATCCTGGAAAAAAGTTGTGGTGGCTGCAATACCTATAGACAGTAAAAGACCCATCAGAACCAGTTTTACATAGGCCCATTTCAATTTTAAACCATGATTATGAAATATTTATGTCTGTAACAGCTAAAAGAATGACAAAGGTGCTGCCAACAGTAATGGATATGATCAATCTGGTTTTGTGGTAGGGGAGGCAAGCATTTGCCATTAACAGAATAATAATGCCCCAGAGGGGAGCAGAGTGTAAGAAAAGACCGCTGTTGTTGTGTCTTTATAGACAGAAAGCATTCAGAGTAAGCCGGGATTTATGAGTAGGGCAACGGAAGCATTTTCATTCCCTGATATAATGTTAATTAGGATAAGGTATTCGGGATCTAAAATTCAAGAGGCAGGGTTCCTTCCTGACAAGTTGTCTGAAAAGAACCACCAGACAGAAGTGCTCTCTTAACCCTTTGTTATTTACTTTATATTTACAGCCACTGGTAAAGAAAACAAGGGACTCAAAAATTCAAGGATATAACTGGTATAGTAATCAAGAAAAGTTGGCTTTACTTGCAGAAAGTATTATTTTGTACCTGACAAAAACCAGAAAAGGACATTTCAGTTAAGTCTTTTTGGAAAATAAAATTAAAGATAAAACAAAGGCTAAAGCTGTAAACTATGTACCACACATGAATTGGTCAAGCAATAATCATATTTATGGGGACATGATAAACTGAAGTATTTTGAGAGCATTAAGTAAAAATAGATTCCTTTATGGGAAAAGAGGATATGTGGGTAGAGACTAAACAAAAGAAAACAATGACAAACTAAAAGCCCTTTTTAACATACATATGGATAACATACAAGCGTAGACCTATTTTTAGATCTTTTATTTTTATATACAGGTCAGGTGTACATTTATCAAAGGAAAAGCCGTGGACAATAAAAGAGCTGAAGAATTTTATCTGGGAGGGGAAAAGGGCAAAGGTCAAGTGGGATAAGGTGATGCTTGAAAAAGGTTGATTAGGATTAACTGATTTGAAGGGATATTTTAGAGCTACACAGTTAAGGCATACATACATAACACAAGCAGAAACTATAACTCAAAGTGGAAAGGGATGATTATGAAGCAGGGGAGGATTTCAAATAAGGAGAGAGTGTGGTATTTTGGATGCAGATCCTTAATGAGAATAACAAAAAATACTATATTCATAAAGTAGCAGAAAGTATTCCAAGTCAGTCAACACAAGAATTGAGAAAGGAGATTTTGCCGACTAGTACAGAGAATAGGGCAAAAGGGGGCACAATTTACTGGAGAAAAGTGGCAAAGGATCCAAGGCATTGGGAGAAAGTAACTAGAGGGGGACATTAACAGACTGGGAAGAAACATAGAAGACATTTGCACTGCAAGTTGAAGACTGCTGTCCCTTATCAATCAAAAAAGGGACAGGGGAACCCTAAATGAAAGACCTGCTGTGGTTGAATTTTTAACTAAATATAGAAGAGAAACTGCTATTACAGGGATACTTAGTACAGCATATGAAATACTGCACAACTATAGGAATCGATCAGAGGTTGTTAGAAAAAGATGGAGGGGGAATGGATAAGCCATTCACAAGGAAACAATGGCAGGACCTACGCATGGCTCCAGAATATGCAATAAACTCCAAAGAATACTTCCTAAGGGTAGATGACAAATGTTGGAAATATCAGAAAGAAAAAGGTAACTACAGCATATGTTTTAGTAGTGTAATGAGTTGTCAGACGTTACGCCGGATGCCCTTCCTGACGCAACCCTCCCCATTTATCCGGGCTTGGGAACAGCACAAAGAAATGCACTGGCTTGTGCATCCCCAGTGGCTGGTGCAGAAAACAGTACAGATATACATACTGGATCAGTCGAAGCTCGGGTTAACGACGACTGCCACCAGTACTGTTGGCGGAAAATGGGCTGTTGGCCGAAGGAGAAGAAGAGGGGGAAGGCATGCCCGAAGGCAGGTAAAGACTAGGACTGTGGTAGTGAGGGTCGGAACTTTTAATGTTGGCAGTATGACTGGTATAGGGAGAGAGCTAGCTGATATGATGGACAGAAGGAAGGTTGGTATAATGTGTGTGCAACAGACCAGATGGAAGGGGAGCAAGGCTAAGTGCATCGGAGGCGGGTTCAAATTGTTTCATCATGGTGTGGATGGGAGGAGAAATGGCGCAGGGGCTATCCTGAAGGAACAGTATGCTACGAGTGTTTTGGAGGTAAAAGGAGTGTTGGATAGAGTGATGTTTATGAAGATGGAAATTAATGGTGTAATGATGAATGTTGTTAGTGCATATGCTCCACAGGTTGGCTGTGTGACAGATGAGAAAGAAAAATTTTGGAGAGAGTTGGATGAAAATGTTAGGACTGTACCCAAGGGTGAGACAGTGGTGATTGGAGCAGATTTCAATGGGCATGCTGGTGAAGGGAACAGAGGGAATGAGGAAGTGATGGGTAGGTATGGTGTTAAGCAAAGGAATGCAAAAGGGTCAGTTGGTAGTGGATTTTGCGAAAAGGATGGACATGGCTGTGGTGAATACATATTTTAACAAGCGAGAGGAGCATAGGGTGACATACAAGAGTGGAGGAAAATGCACACAGGTTGATTATATCTTGGGTTGAAGGGCCAGTCTGAAGGAGATTGGAGACTGTAAAGTGGCGGCTGGGGAAAGTATAGTTAGGCAGCATAGGATGGTGGTTTGTAGGATGACATTGGTGATCAAGAAGAGGAGGATGAGTGGGAGGGCAGCACCAAGGATCAAATGGTGGAAATTGAGAAAGGGTAATTGTGAGGTGGAGTTCAGGGAAGAGTTAAAACAGGCACTGGGTGGCAGTGAAGAGTTACCAAATAGCTGGGTAACTACAGCAGAGATGATAAGGGAGACAGCTAGAAAGGTGCTTGGTGTAATATCTGGAAAGAGGAAGGAGAACAAGGAGACCTGGTGGTGGAATAAGGAAGTACAGGAGAGTATACAGAGAAAGAAGTTGGCGAAGAAGTGGGATTGTCAGAGAGATGAAGAAAGTAGACAGGAGTATAAGGAGATGAGGTGCATGGCAAAGAGAGAGGTGGCTAAGGAAAAGGCGTATGAACAGTTGTATGAAAGGCTAGACACTAAGGAGGGAGAAAGGGACCTGTACCAATTGGCTAGACAGAGGAACAGAGCTAGTAAAGATGTGCAGCAGGTAAGGGTGATAAAGGATAATGATGGAAACGTACTCATAAGTGAGGAGAGTGTGTTGAGCAGATGGAAAGAGTACTTTGAGGGGCTGATGAATGAAGATAATGAGAGAGAGAGAGAGAAGGTTGGATGATGTGATAGTGAATCAGGAAGTGCAACGGATTAGCAAGGAGGAAGTAAGGACAGCTACGAAGAATGGAAAGGCTACTGGTCCAGATGACATACCTGTGGAAGCATTGAGGTGTTTAGGTGAAATGAGTTTTTAACTAGACTGTTTAATGAAATCTTGGAAAGTGAAAGGGTGACTGAGGAATGGAGGAAGTGTTTTGGTACCGATTTAAGAAAAAGGGTGATGTGCAGTGCTGTAATAACTACAGATGGATTAAATTGATCAGTCACAGCTTGAAGTTATGGGAAAGAGTAGTGGAAGCTAGGTTAAGAAGGGAGATTATGATTAGTGATCAGCAGTATGGTTTCATGTCAGGAAAGAGCACTACAGATGCAATGTTTGTTCTGTGTGTGTTGATGCAGAATTACAGAGAAGGTCAGAAGGAGTTGCATTGTATCTTTGTGGACTTAGAGAAAGCATATGACAGGGTGCCTAGAAAGGAGGTGTGGAGGAGGAAGACGGGAGCGTCAGAGAAGTATGTAAGAGTGGTACAGGATATGTACGAGGGTAGTGTGACAGCGGTGAGGTCTGCGGTGGGAGTGACGGATGCGTTTAAGGTGGAGGTGGGATTCCATCAAGGATCAGCTCTGAGCCCTTTCTTATTTGTAATGGTGATGGACAGGTTGACAGACAAGATCAGACAGGAGTCCAAGTGGACTATGATGTTTGCAGATGACATTGTGATCTGTAGTGAGAGTGGGGAACAGGTGGAGGAGACCCTGGAGAGGTGGAGATATGCTCTAGAGAGAACAGGAATGAAGGTCAGCAGGACTAAGACAGAATATATGTGTGTGAATGAGAGGGAGGATAGAGGAATGGTGAGGATGCAGGGAGTAGAGGTGGTGAAGGTGAAGGAGTTTAAATACTTGGGATCAACAGTTCAGAGTAATGGTGAGTGTGGAAGAGAGGTGAAGAAGAGAGTACAGGCAGGATGGAGTGGGTGGAGAGAAGTGATTTCTGACAAACTGGTACCAGTGAAGAATGAAAGGGAAAGTCTAGAAGAGGGTAGTGAGACCAGCTATGTTATATGGGTTGGAGACAGTGGCACTGACAAAAAGGCAGGAGCCAGAGCTGGATGTGGCAGAGTTAAAGATGTAAAGTTTCGCACTGGGTGTGGCGAGGGTGGACAGGATTAGGAATAAGTATAATTAGAGGGTCAGCCCAGGTTGGAAAGTTTGGAGACAAAGCCAGAGAGGCAAGATTATGTTGATTTGGACATGTGTTGAGGAGGGATGCAGAGTATAAAGATGCTAAGGATGAAGCTGCCAGGTAAACAGGAAAAGAGAAAGGCCTAAGACAAGGTTTATGGATGTGGTGAGAGAGGACATGCAGGTGGTTGGTATGACAGAGCAAGATGCAGAGGGCAGAAAGAAATGGAAACAGATGATCCGCTGTGGCGACCCCTAACGGGAGCAGCCAAAAGAAGAATGAGTTGTCAGACTTTACAAATTCCCTATAGAGTACTTTTTTCGAAATATTGGGTGAGAAAATGGATGGAACCAAGGAATTTTTTTATCTGAAATACTGGATCTGAATTGCCTAGACACAGTAAGGCCTCAAGTTTAATTATGGTGGCTAACAAAATAGTAATTACTAGAAAATGAATATCAAAATCTAAACCAACTGTATTTGAAGTATTTAATATTGTAACAGATTAAAACAAGGAAGTAGAACCTTTAGAAAAAAGGTAGAAGTAAATTGCATACAAAAAAATGGAAATTGTGGGCACAAAACATGCAGCACAATGTTTTGGAGTAGTAAGGTTTAAGGGAAGGCAGGAATTGATCAGTCTATGCAATGTTGAATTGATGAGAAATATACAAAAGAATATATGTGGCGTAGAATGTCTGCAACCGTGAATATGTTAGTATGGTTTTTCGTTTGCTAGGTTTTTATTGAAAGTTTTTTTTTTTAATACCTTTTATTAAATTATTATCCACACAGCTATACTGAGATTCTGGATATTCAGCTGAATTTAAAATCTCTTCTTCTGTAATAGCAAGTCTACTGTGAAGAAGTTTCTGGTGATTGCCCTTGATTAGATGCATAAGAATGGACAAATAGTGCTGCATGGGATAAAAAAAGGGGGTCATGAATAGTATCTTTGGTAAATCATGTCTGATCTTTTGAAGAACTTCATCAATGACAGAAAAGTGAAGAAAGGTGTAAAGGAAAATCCCTGACCATGGGATTGAAAAGGCATCCATCATCCAAGGCCTTTTTGAAGCAGAAGAGTTTCAGTTGTCTATTTAAATTAAAAGCAAGCAGATCTATTCAAATAATTCCCCACCAGTGGAATATATGCAGGAAGACTTCCAGATGCA
>NC_056737.1:461859172-461879172 GCF_019279795.1 Protopterus annectens | reverse complement strand
ACTACATCAATTAATTCAACAAGGTCCCATGGGCAACCATATCAAATGCTGAGAAGATATCTACAAGGACCAATACCAAATAACACTGATGCTCTCTCACTAGAATGAGACTAAAAAACTCCAGTGAACACTGTCTCTGTACTAGGCCCGGAATGAAAATCAGACTGGAAAAGAACAAAGGTGATAGTCACTCAAATGCAAATGGAGTTGCACATGTGCACCCTTAAGAATCTTATCAATAAATGGAAGTCATGAGATAATTCTGCTGTTAACCAGATCATCTGCATAAAGACTAGCCTTCTTAAGGACACAAGTAATCAAGGCCTCCTTTAGGTCTGAAAGAAGTCCTTCTCTAAAAAAGGACACTGTGATCCAATATTTATGAGATTGACCTAACTGGCTTGTTCAGCAGTAGTCCAGAACACAAGTTATGCGCACTTAAACTACAACAAAAAAATTGGCATAACTGTGAATAGTGTACTCAAACCACAACCAAAACAGTAGTCCCCCTGCAGGGCCACAAAGTGTCTCTGGAAGTGCACATTCAGCAAAAGGTAGTAATTTTCCAAGTGGTCACGAGTGCAATAAAGACTATCAAACCATTTAACTCTGGTGGACACCCATTTCATGGAACAGCTATGCAAGCATAGCTGCTAAAACTGACAACACAGATAAAACAGATATCCTATCTAAACGTCATTATGTACAAAAGATTAAATGCAAGATTAAATGCAACAAAGCACATTTTCCATATACAGTACATAGCATAGTATCAGCTTAGGTTTACCTTAATATATACCAATGTAGCATTCAAAGTGTGCGTTTAACATAACTGAATTTCCCTTGTCACTTTCCCAGGATGTGCTCTACAAGCATCATTGCCTCCTGACATGCTGTTCTGCAATATCTGAAAGCTCTAGAGCTCAATCTGGTAGAACTTTCCATGTTTGAATAATACAAAACTGCTGCTGCTGTTCCATACCTTATGGAAGTCTGCAAGACTAACTGACCCTTCATTATTTTGCTACGTCTTGTGCATTTTGCTTCTGTTAATATTTCTGTAATTCACTTCATGACTTTTATGTTGTGCTGCTTAAAAGGACTACTTTTTTCAAGCTAACTTTGCTATTGAAATTGCTCCATTCATTTCTTTGCAGACAAATAGTCCATCAGATATTCTGTTTGACTGACTTCCACTTGTTTATTTATGGTCAAGCTTCACTACAGTTAAGTTTGCCAGTATTTTATTTTGCAGCTAGGTCTCCTGGATTTAATAAGAAATCTACCATTAAATCAATTAATTTGTATAATCAGCCTGAGTCTGCAATACACCTCTCAACTGTCCAATTTTTTGCATAATGTTCAGATTTTTGCACCACGTTTGGTCTGTTCCTCATGAAACGTATGGTTTTTGAGCAACCTGATAAAGACTGAAGTCACAAAATTATGACATACATCCGAGTTTCAGACTTCATATCCTTCAGAAAATGCATGCTAATATGAATTCTGTTATTTTAGCAATTTTCCACATGCATATTAATGTTTAAAATCTGTCCTGGTTTTTGGAACTTTGTCACCCCCAGTCATATTAGGCTTTCACTAGATTTCTTATGCTAAGCTGTTGAGAGTTATGGATGGTAAATTAATACCATGGCAAGTACTACTGTCACAAATCTTACAGGAGACGACATGTTAAGTCCAAAATATCCAGGATTAACAAGTAACAAAATCAATAATCATTAATAAGACACAACTGATCTCATTGACTTAACTACGCCACAGGCTATCTTGGATAAATTGTAATGCAAGTAGTTTCATAGCAAGAACTGTTCCTCCCAGTTTAATTTCTCCAAGACTTTTGGGTTTCTAATACAGGATGGGAATGGAACCCGTTCTTAAGTCAAAGTATGATTACAGTTCATGAACTTAGTACTGTTTTAATCTTTTATGTTAGCCAAAAGAGTTCTTTGCACCATCTGCAATGGGCCCAAAATGGACTCCTTCAATCCAGTTACATGTATTGGTACCATACTTAAATATGACTAAATCTTTAGGAGACCCATTGCTCCTACTAGTATTGGAACTGTGAGTATCCTCCTTCCATAATGCCCTCATGTCTGCCTGCAAATCCTGACTTCATGTTTCCCTCTGTATGCAAGACATTAATCACCGGGTATAGCAACTTCCAATGATGAATGCGACTTTTGTCTTCTTTTCATGGACTGTTTTTCTCGCATTTATTTTTTGAACTGTTGGTAATGGGTGATCTCATGTGATATCATCATTTTCTATAATGCTTTGTGGCTCATGTTTCCAAATCTTCTCAGCTACTTCAAAAAATATAATGTTTGCACAACCCCCAATGCATCTATCTTGCCACATCATTATGCCTTATAGTATACATGCCTTCTACCATTAATGTATCATACCATGCAGCAAGATGTGAGACTGCTTCCAATTCTGTTTTACAAAACCTGCATTTGTCTATTTCACCATGTTCGATGGACTTTGTAAATCAATGTGTACATAAGTCCACTCTCCTGGAATGCCAATATTAACCTTTCATCTTTTGGTTTAAATTCACCTTTCCTTAACCATTCCTTCATTAAACCCTGATCGACATGGAAGTTGTTCAAAGAGTTTTCTATACTTGCAACTAAATATACACATTTTCCACATTTCTTGCCTTCTCATCTGATCCTTCACCTTATATTCATTCATTTTTCTAGGCACATTCATTTGATGCCTGATTTTTATTTCTACTTCGGATCTGATTTCAATTTCCACTTGACACCGATATGCTTCTGCTAATCTAAGCAGGGAAGTCATCTTAGAGTTGTTCTCCTCATGTTTTTAAAACTCACTATGTTTGGATCTTGTGAGTTTAGCAGACATGTTAGTCAGTCCTACGATTGCAGATCTATACATGTAATCAATTCTGAGGAGACCCATACCTCCTTCAGAGCAGGGAATATACAACTTTGGTATACAATGATTTTTATCATTTGATAAGCATTTTTCTTGTTTTCCTGTCCACCTGATACAGTACCTTCTGGGGCCAGTACCTTCTGGGGCCAGTAAATCACACAGAAATATAAAATTAGAAAAGGAAGAGCAGATTGATTTACAGCCTGGATTTTGTTCCTAGAGGTTAGGGTTGTTTTCAGTATTAATTTTAGTATTCTAAAACATTCTTTACAAGGTTTAGTCATATTTTTTCATGTTTTATTGTTGATCCTTCATTAAATCTCAAAACATGTATACACTCCCTCTTGCTCAAGTTCTTTTGCATCGTGTTCCACTTCCAGACTGATATTTTCTTGGTGCTGCAGATTTCCTGCTTTAAAGGTTGCTTTTGCACATTTAGAAAAATTAAATACCATTTGTATAGCTGAAATTGTTTTGACCACTTGCAGTTGTGCTTTCAGTTCATCTGATGAACTATACAGTTTTTAAACATCCCAAAAAGATGAGCAGTCTTTATACTTTTTTTGTTTTCTGGGAGCCAAACTGTAATTACCTAATCTGTTAGATAGCTTAATGGGTTAAGGGTAAGACAAAAAAAAAAAAAGCAAAGTGACAAAGTTACCCTGGAATATCCACCTTTGAATTTTCATCTCTGGGATAATAATTTTTTGTTCATCATGACTTAGCTGTAAAGTGGTTTGCCACTGTTTCGTGGTCGCTGTGTGTAGGGTGTATCTTATACATTTGTAAGCACTCTTATTCATGAACGTGGAATGCTATCAAATACTTTTTTGTAGTCTATCCATGCCATACAGATTTTCTTCCTCTTTACAATTCGCCGTTATAAACAAATGATCCTTTGTTCCATATGACTTTCTTTTGTTACCTTTTTGTTCTATTGCCATGACTGAGTTTTCTTCTAAATGACTATAAACTCTGTCGGCATCAATTCCTTTGTATAGTTTATACATCGTCAGAAGGCAAGTTATTACTCTCTAGTTTTTAGAATATCTTGCAGGTTCACTCTAAAGGAAGAGCATAATTTTTCCTGTTAACCAGGTTGGCATCTGTTCGGGGTACACATGCATGTAGTTCTTACTCATGCCTAAATCTTCATGTAAAGATGCTAATACTTTTAGCCAGAATTTAGACAATGCATCCAGGCCTGGATTTTTTCATATAGCAGTTTTTCTTAATTTCGTTTCAGTTTCTCTGTCCATTACTTCATTCCATTTCATGTCCTGTACATCTGAACTTCTTATTCTTTTACTTCTATATCCATTTAGCATCTTTATGTTCCACATGATCTTCCTAAATATTTCTCTAAAATCAGTCTTTCTTCTTTTTTGGTGGCGTTTATTTTTGCCTTGTTTCCCAATTCTCTAAAATTTTTGGGTCATCAGTAAATTGCTTTGTTTTGTACTTTTCCTTTATATTTATCTACTTATTTTTTTAAGTTTTTCTGCCTGTGCTGATATCTTTAGTTTATTTCCAATAGTGTACGACAGATTCTGGTCTGTTGTGATACAGCACATATGCTTTTATGTCTATCTTTCCAAGTATTTCTGTCTATCTGTTCAACAGCAATACCCGTCTTAATTGCTTTATTGTTTTCGCTATTTGAAACTTCATGATGGCATTTGATTTCTCCCCTTCCTTTCACTTACTGCCCTGTGTTTTAGCTGCACAGTAATACAGCTTATTTGTTTCTGTTATATCGCATGGATGTCTATAGGCATTCTTGATTGTTGTCTTCATTGATATATATATATATATATATATATATATATCAAACATCTAACATTTTGGGTCTTGTTGAGTTTCTGTAGTCTATTTTTTCATTGATCTTAATATGTCTATCCATCTCTGTTAAATCAAGCAGCTCTTCCTTGGATCATTTTCTTCTAAACTAAAGACATTTTCTTTGTTCTCCATTTCCTGCGAGAATTCTACAGAAAGTTCCAGAACATATTCCAATGCCATATGCTCTTCAGCTTCATGCTGTGTCATCCATTGCTCTTTCATATGGGAAATCACTTGCCTATCACTCCGCAACATTGACTGCATCAGAGTTGCCACAGTTTCATGTTCCTTCCCTTGCTGTACCACTCCAAATGAAATGTTGTACCACTCCAAATGAAATGTTGTACTGGTTTCCTACTGAAGGCTCTGAAGTACCTTCACATGGCAACTGATCAGATGCTTCCCACTCCACTGATTTCTCCTTAATTAGGGGATTCACTTTTCTATCATGCTGTGATGTTGTCAGTTATGTTTTCTACACTAACTTGTTCACTTTGCAGGTGATCTATAATTTCAGTTTCCGTTTCTTTAACTTCTCCATTACTAATCCTCTTCTACTTTCCCCTTTTGTTTTCTTATTTCTTGTAATGTAAGTTTTCCATATCTGGATGCCTTTGTTTATATTTCTCTTCAGATATCTTTGGAGCTGCTTTGTTTGAATTCATTAACTTGGATTTCTCCTTTGCATAACTATTTCACCATACCACATATCTCTTTCATGTCGATATTTCTTTTTTTACCTTTCAAAAATCTTTAAATTTTGTTCTTTACATATTCATAATTCCACATTCACTTCTTTTCTTGGTCTATATAATGTTTTTCATGAATCTGTTGTATTAACATAAATTTGCATTTGAAGCCTTTGACAGTTTTTCTTGTGCAAGTATTTTTCTTTCCTCTAATTTGTCAAATTCTTTTTATATATCTTCTGTCCAGAAATTAGGGGCTTCTTGCATGACAGTAACAATACATCATTTCTTTTTTATTCTCAACAATCCACTCCATCATCTTTATGGCTCTTTTTAGCCTGTCAGTTATTTGTGGACTACTACTTCCTTCTATGACGGGGGGTAGGGGGCATCCTTCCCCTGAGCCTGGCCTAACACCACTGTAGGAATGTTTCAGTGTCTTGAGCATTCTGCGCTGTCATTTTTCCAGTTCTGGCACCAGTGCACTTACCAGGATTCGGCACTTATCCGGGGACTTGTGCACCCAGTGGTCTTATTTTTCAACCAAATTCTGTCCATGATATATGCTATATAAAATACAGTAAATACATCAGTCTTGTCTTGGTGACATTTTGTAATCAGAGTGTGTATTCTCATGAAGGTACTCAAAGACGTGAGGATGAATTCAGTTCCATCAATACTTCTCTCCTTTGCTTGCTGATTTTATCATTGCTCCAGTCAGACTCCACATCATGCAAGCACTTAACTCTCCACAGCAGGTACAAGTATAACTATGTCATTGTCCAGGATGATGTTAATGACTTGAGACATACCTCCCTGGACTATATGAACAAAGACATGATTGAGCTCTCAAGAGTAGGTGTCACAGGCAGGTATGAGCCTAGCCTCTAAGCAGTATCCTACCTTCACCAAGAATGATACCACAATACCAACAAAACATAATGGACTAACAATTGGCTTAGTTTCTAGTGTCTTTCCAAGAGGATCCAGTATCTGTCTGCCTGGGATGACATGGCTGACTGGCCTCGATGCTTTTCCAGAGATGGCCTCCACCGGTCACCCCTTCGGTTCTGAATCCTGGCCAAGTCTCTTGCCACCCCCATTGCACCTTTTTTAGGCTATGTCCCAAAGACAAATCTTCCAACATAAAAGATCAGTCAAAAAGCATACTGAAGGTCATGCTGCTTAATGCTAAGGGCCTTAACCTGAAAACGCACTCACTGGAGACTCTCCTCACACTGGAAGATGCCGATGTTTATGTGGTCATGGAAACTTGGTTCAGGGCTGCAGAGAGCACCCCAACTTTACCAGGCTATACCTCAATCCACATTTTGACCCCAAAACGAGGTTGGAAAGACGAAGGGTGGTGGAATCTATCTTCATTAAGGGCAGACACCTCCAGGCTGATTTGTCAGCATGACGCTCTGGAATTACTCCAGGTGCAACAGACAGTTGGGCAAGACACACATCCAAGTTACAGCCAATTACAGGCCACCCTCCATGACTCAGGGCACCCACTCCTCCTACCTGGACCTACTGGACTCCATCAAGGTACTCCTTAACACCCTGATCCTTGGCAACTTCAACTACCACACCACAAACTGGGTGAACTATTCCTGCACGAATGCACTCACCCAATGGTTCCTTGACTTCATCAGTTCTAACTCACTAGATCAGCTTGTCTCATCCCCAACAGACTTGTAACTAGTGGTGTTCCCCAGGGATCTGTCCTGGGACCCCCTACTGCTTGGCATCTACTTCTCAGAGGTCCAGGCAAAATTTGTGGATGACTAAGCTGGGTGCTGTCACTGCCTCCCCAAATATTAATATACTGCAAAAGAGTCTCTCAACAACAAATGACTGGTGCCAAAGTCATGGCCTTAAGTTAACCGCAAAAAATGTATCATACCATTTGGTAAAAACATGGTCCCTACTGATTACCACATCAACAGCATGTAGCATCAGTGGTCAGAAAAGTCTTTTACTTGGTTCATCTGATAAGTAAAGGGATTGCATCTAGAAAAAAGGAGGTTATTACCTCTCTGTACTCCTCCCTCATTAGGCCTATAATGGAGTATAATATGCCCCATTTGGTATGTACCTCTCCAAACCCCTGCACCAACTAGAAAGGCCACAGAAATACCTCACAAAGAGAATCCATGGCTTCCAACACCTGTCCTATGCAGACAAGCTCAAATCACTATCACTCTACTCAGTATCACACAGATTGCTCAGAGGTGATCTGTCTCTCGCCTACAAAGCAATATTAGACCCTGCCCTACTAGAGATGCTCCATATCCGTAAGTAACTCCTTGCACATTACCCACTCAAAGGGCCTAAATCTAATCAAACATCAACAAAACCTGCTGGAGAGACAGGTTTTCTCCCAGAGGCTGCCCCATCTCTGGAAGATACTTCTCATACACATCAAACAGAGTACATCGCTGACCGTCTTCATGCACAACCTTGATAAGTGGATGGGAAACCACAAATTTGTCCCAGGGGTTCCACCTTTGTCCCTCACTGACAGGGGTAACAGGTGCTGATTGAGGTTTCTTCTTTGGGGATAAACTCTTGGCTAGGCTTGTAAGGGCTCCAGAGACATTAGATTAGTATCTTCCCAATGATCCTATGAATTGTTGCTCTCTTTTTTTTATTTCTCCAAATCTTTTAGGGTTTTAATACCACAACAAGAATGGACCCCATTCCAAAGTCAAAGTACGACTGAAGTTCATGAAGTTAATATTGTTTCAGTCTTTGATCATCAGCCAAAACTGTTCTTTGCAGCACCCGCAATGTGCCCAGTAATGACGACTCCTGCAATTCATATGGGGTTACATAGATTGGTAAAGTATCTAAAGAAGACTGTAGACACTTTTTATAAGACCCACTGCTCCTACTACTATTGGAACTGTCTGGATATCTTTCTTTCACAATGCTCTCATTTCTGCCTGCAGATCCTGATATTTTATGACTGTGTCTCTCTGTACACAATACACTCTGTAGTCACTGGGTGTGGTGATTTCAATGACCAGTGCTACTTTTGTCTTCTTTTCATGCACCACTACATCCAGTTTTCTAGCATCCATCTTTTGAACTGTTGGTAATGGGTCATCCCACATGACAGAAACTTCATTTTTCTATAGTGCTTTGCGGCTCTGTGCTTTATTGCTCTGAGAACCTGCGAATGTACACTAGAGGGCTCACAACAGCCCATACTAACACGTGCCTATTAAACAATGCTCCATCTGCTTGAATTCATGGTAGCTTAGGTGGATATAAAAGATCCAGTGGCACCTATTGGAGAGGTGGGGTCCCTTTATTTCTATACAAAAAGAGCTCTTGTTTACAAAACATTTACAAATGTACAAATATATAGATACACAAATCTGTTTACATATGTATTTCCTTTACAATCATCACAGTCATTTTTCATCCCTATTAGACCCCTACTTGAATTTACTTAATATTTTCTTTCATTCCATACAACATAAAATAACTTATGCGTTCTTTTAACATGTTCGTTACTTCTATTCTTATAATACCCACATTTGATCATATCCATGTTTATGTTATCCACTTCTTTTACATCTTCAAATAAAATCTTTGCATAGTCTCTCCATAACTTTTTTACTATGACAAAACCACATGTTCCATAGTTTCTTTTTCTTGATGATGTAAACACATTCCATATTTTTCTTTTTATATGGCATATTTCCTTTTACTGGCAATCTGTTATCAGTCTCCACAAAAATTCTTAACATTCTATTTTCTGATTACACCATTGGCTTATTTTTATACTTTAAATTTTTTCATATGTTAGACTTTCCCATGGTTTTACATAGTAATGTTTTATCATTACATTCTTGTATACTTTTCTAAAATTTTCTGTATCAATTTTTAACTTTCTACACAAATTTTTCCTGATAACATTGTATTTTTTCATTTATACAATTTCTACGTTATTCCTTTTTATCATATCCCAAAATGCATCATACTTCCACATTTCTACTACACATCTTCATCTTTGTCAATTAACACTTTGGACAAGTTTAATGAAACAGCAAATACCACTGGTTTAATTAACCCTAAACCACCTTCTTTATTTACAAACAAAACTCATCTTTTTACTGCGTTTAATCTGGAATCACATTTCAAGTGAATATATATATCTGCAATAATTCCTTTACAAATTCTGTTGGCAACATAAGTAAACTTGCCAAGTATGGTATTTTTCCTATCAGTACTGGATTTATCAAATAAGCCTTTTTTTCTGAATAATTTACATATACTCCAGAAAGGCAGGTTTCACTTCTATTGTTTTTTTTCCACTGAATTCTACTTGCATTTTTATTCCCAAATGTTATACCAAGCACAAATTTCATTCATTGTAAAATACATATCCCCTAACTTTATTACATTGCCTAAACCTTTACTTTTCTCTTTATTTAAAGCCATGCCCATCAACTCTAGACAGTCATTTGTGCAAACTACGTTTATCCATATCTTTTTTTTTTTGCAATTATAATGTTATCTGCATATGTTAATAAGGACTGGAATTCTTAGCCCTTCAGGTTTTATATACCCCACCTCCTTCATTTTTCAGTTTATTTCACATACCAAACGCATTCATAACTAATGCAATACAATACTTAGGTTTGTTAGCATTGTTCTACTTTCTATATTTTTCTTTCGCTACTTTTCTCCGACTGTATAAAAAAAACGTATTTTTACATAAACATAAAAACGTAGAAACTGAAACATGGACAGGGTAAACTGTTTAATATCAAGTAAGTGCTTTCACAAGTACACTACTTGCTTCTTTAAACCAAATATGCACTAAAAACAGATTTAATACATTTCAAACTTCCAACAACCAATAAAACATTGTATACCTTAATGGAACCATCCGTACATTTTTGGACCAAAGTTTTAACTTACCACATTGTACAACTTCATTTTTCCTATATCATTTCCTTTATTTTTATGCTTGTCTCTTAGATCACAAAGTCTCCTATTGCAATATTCATATTTATAACCACATAAGACAAAATCTGATTAAATAAGCTTTCCTTTTCTTTACCAATAGCATAAGACTATAATGTTATAATTCTATATACTTTTTCTTTCCATTTAAAATCTACAATGGAAAATGTTCCTATTTTGCTAAAGTTACATCTAATAATCTAGAATACAGCGGCTCACTGAACATTTCTCATTTTCCAAAGGCCAGGATCATCTTTCCTGCCAACAGTTTTTGCTGCTTGCAATCTTTCATTTGTTTCTTGTGCCTTCTAATATAATTACATCTACATCACAAGTATTGCACCACTCCAAAATCCCTATTCTTAATACTATTAACATTTACAGAAAGCTATCTAAATTTTCATTTTCCGTAGGTTCATGGTTTCACATGTTCACAGTCAGTTACTGGGCTAGCTTTCTTAATGGGCCATTTTAAGTCTAGCCAATTTCCCTCCTATAGGTGATAATTAAACACTGTAGCTATCTGTGAATCAAACACCTTAACCATTATACCAACCTCCAGTCATTAGCTGTCTATATTCTTTCATCCATTTCCTTTTTTTGTACTTCTCTAACTTTTCCTTTCATCTTCAACCTTTCACCAATACATTATACTTATTTCAGAACCTTCGCCTATGTCCTCTTTCTCATCTAATTTGTCTTTTATTTCTACTACTTCTAAAACATCTCTATTTTTATTTACTCTTATTTTCATTTCTGAAATCCAGCCACAAAGTCCAATCTTGTTACATTTAGACCATTTAAATTCACATTTTTTCCAAAACGTCCCATTTCCCCTCAAATATATTTTCTTTTATCACAATTAATTATCAAATGTCCTTTTACACAAAAACAAGTTTAGGGTTGTCCACAGTATTTTATAACAACCCTACTCCCCTACACATTTATCATGCTTGGAATACGTATTTTTTTTCGATTTCTATTTTTAATATTAATCCCAGCCATCAGTCCATAAACTCATTTTTGCACAAACTTTTGCAATATCCAGTACTTCTTCACATAAAGTTTTCAAATGTCATTTAAGTCTCTCTTTCTACCTCTGTTCAAAATTGTACGTGAATTTTTCCCTGTTAAATGCTTCTCACAAAGATTCCATGGGATATAGTCTCTTTTTCATATTCTCCAAGTTTTTCCATTTGGAAAAACTGTCTCAAACGCGTCTCAAAATCTCTGGTAATAAGAATAAATTATCTTAACTCATGTATTTTTTACCCAAAGGAACTATTAAATCATTGCACACTTTATATCAGTCAATTTCTTTGTCTTCTTTACTTTGAATCCTTACCACATACTTCCACTTTTCATTTTCTTCTGCCTTTTCTGCAACTCCACTTTTGCCATCTTTTACTTTCTCTGCATAGGTTTTCTTTTCCATCTCACCACTAGGATTAACTCTGCATCCTCCTTTTGTATTTTCTCCATAATATCCCCATTCACCAGGGCACATCTTCATTTGCTGGCTCACTCTGCACCACCATTTAAGTAAATCATCCTGCAATCCTCCTGAATGGAGCTGTGTAATTTTAAATCCATCATTTGCTGACACTGACAACAGACAGATTTCTTTGAAAAAAATTCCTCAGAATCCTGCACACATTCTCTGGTCTCAATATATCTTTTTCCCATTTCTTTCATCACTCCATCTCCTTCGCTCGTCATCTGCCTTCCCTGTTTCTCCAGGCTACCTCTGGGCCTGAGAACTAAAAACAAAAAACTCCAACAAATGAAAACAAAAATGAAGCAGGCAACCCCAGGCTCCATACAAATATTTAATAAATTAAGCACTTTCTTCCAAATATACAAAAGACTTCATCAGAATAACTACTAAATTTAAAATCACAGTATAAATACCCACTTCAATTAACAAAAAACCCTCCCCTAACATTTCCAAGGCAACCAAAATAAATCACACATCATTCTCATAAAGATTACATATAAAAAGCAAGCAGTATGTATAAAAACACTACTTGTTATACACAATAAAATTACATATGCAAATATGCTGTAAACTAATCTCAGTATAATATATATAGTAAAACATACAGAACAAAGCAACCCTACACCTATAAAAATAAGCTTTCTTTAACCACAAAACACTACTTAGGAACACCATCATTCAGACCAGGCACAACTGTGGGATTAGTTTTTAACTGCCACTTAAATTCTATTTATTTTATTTTATTTATTTTTTATTTTACATTTGTTGACCGGGCTAGTCTGGCTGTATACAAGTCCATTTTCAGCAGAGGCCCGAGGAGAAAAGCTCCACTATCTACTGGTACATGCATAACAAAAAAAAATACAATAAGATATGGCTTGTTGGAATTTAAGAACAAATGTATGAAAGAGATATAGAGTAATGAGATAATTTTTGAAAAGTGAAAAAAGTACAAATTCTAGATTCCAACAGTTTTACAGAAAATATATAATACATTAAAAATTCTAAAAGTAGTAAATCAGAGTAGAAGCCAACAAATTACAGAGAATGTGTAAAACTTAAATTCTAAAAGTAGTAAATCAGAGTAGGAGTTAGGGTAGAGAGGAAAAGAGTAGAGGAGTAGAAAGAGTGAGAAAAGTGATAAAAATTAGTCAGGTGTACTGCAGGAACAAAGCCAGTGGTTTTGGAAGTACAGTTCAATTTTCTGTTTAAAAAGAGGCAAAGATGTAGTTAGAGTTATGTCACTAGGTAGAAGATTCCAATTTTAATTTAATCCAATTCTAAAAAATCATCACTAGGGTCACCCCCCCCCCCCCCCGCCTCAAATCCACCTGATCTATAACCACAAATCTGAATTCATGTGAAGGGTTGGAATCCACAGGCTTAAAGCATTTTTATAATTTTTCTTCACGATATCGTAAATATGCTGATAAATTCTCTAAGACTCAATTTAGTTTTTCCAACGTAGAATGCACTGCAGGATTTACACAGGGCCAAGTAAACAACCCCTTTACTACCACACTGGAATTTACCCTGTACCTCATTACCAAACCTTTCCACATAGAATTATTTGCCTTCAGCAATGAATGGACACTGGGAACAATAACCACATTTGGCCATTTTTTCAACTCCAGGCTTAGTACCAACTTTTTTTTATAAAATATTAAAACACGTCCTTGTACACGGTAACAGGTTTTTCCCCCACAATCTGTTTATCTGTTTATATTCCCAATATACCTCTGGACCTGGAAAAGAACCAGAAGTACGCATAGGTGTGTACTAGGCTAATGGCCCTGGAGCCTTTACAAGCCTAGCCCAAAAAAAAATTGCCCAGGCACTATGCCACCTGATGTTAGTTTACAGTGCCCCTTATCTAGTAGGGCAACTGGAATGATCCCTGGAGTGAACTTTGTTACCCATCCACTCATCAAACTTTCTCCTGAAGACAGCCAGCGAGGTGCACTGCTCGACATGAATGGGAAGCTTATTCCAGAGTAAGGGCAGTCTTTGGGAGATAAACCTGTCCCTCCAGCATGTTCTGTTAATTGTGGTAATGAGGTTGCAATCTCTGGAGCGTGTGGTGTGGAGAAATTGGGATTTCTTTAGGCGTAGCATTTCAACTAGGGCTGGGTTGGACATGGCTTTGCAAGTCAAGCAGAGATCACTTCTAAGTACACAATAAGAGACTGAACAGCTGAAGTTGCTCGAGTCTGTCCATGTAGGATGTGTTTAAGGCCTAGGATCCTTTTTGTGAAGTACTTTTGCGGCCTCTCCAGCTGCTGTAGGTGTCTGGTCAGGTACATGCCAAACGGGGCAGTATATTCGATGATTGGTCCAATGAGGGATGAGAAGAGAGGGATGATGACCCCTTTCTTCCTGGATGCGAAACCTTCAGTTATAAGATGCGTCACATAAAAGGACTTTCTGACCACAATGACAATGTGGTGGTCGAAGGTGAGGTGGGTGTCTATTTGGGTGCCCAGATCTCTTATGGCCCCCTTCAGTGTTCAGTGGGCTCCCATCAACGTGGTAATTCGTGGGAACAGAGTTTTTTTCCAAAAGGGATGACGCATTTTTTGGTGTTAAGCTTCATGCCATGGTTCCGCACTGGTCTCAGAGAGGCCCTTTTGTAGGATGTCTGCATCACTTGGGGAGTTGATAATTACTTCTAGCTTGCAGTCATCAGCGAACTTGGTCAACCAGAGTCCTTCTGTGTTGGCCTGGACTTATGAGAAGTAGATGCCAAACAGGCAACTACCCAGGACAGAGCTCTGTGGGACTCCACAAATGTGGTGCCAGTTCGTTTTGTAGCTCATGTAGGATGCAGCCAGGGATATTATCAGGTCCCACAGACACTCTATTCTTGGCTTTGGACACTGCAGCTTTTACCTGTACCACAGAAATGGTGGCTACCAGGCTTTCTTCTAGTATTGTGATAGGGCTCTTGGGGGGGGGGGGTAAAGTTGGGGGGGGGGTAAAGTTGGCACTGAATCTGTCGGCCAGTATAAAAGAGGTGGCATTGTGCAATAACTCAGAGCAAATCTGGGTATTACCTTTGAGGTTTTTGGCATAGCTATAGAAGGCTTTGTGTTTTTTTTTGGTTTCAGCAGCAATTCTGCCTTCACAGCTGACTTTAGCGGATTTGATAAGGGATCTCAGCTTTTTGTTGACACTGATAAGGGAGGTTTTCCAGTCTTGTGACTTCATTTTTTTCTGAAACTGCTTCTTCCTTCTGTTGTAGAGTTTATTGATGGCTGGGAACCACCAGATTGGCTTCCTTTTTTTGAAGGAGAACATCTTAGTTCTATTTGGTATGGCAAGGTCCATGCACTTATGAACATGCTTGTACAGTGCATAAGTGTATGATTCGGCAGTCATGCAGCTATTTCTCATTGGCATGGGTGCCAAGAAGATAGCCACCTCTGTTTTTAGGAGCCCAAAGTCAGCTTTAGAGAAGTTTTTCAGGGTGGTCACCTTAGCAGGGGGTGTAGGTGAGATGGAGATTTCCAAGCTGATCAATTTGTGGTCAGATTTAACCAGGGAGGAATTGACTATAGGTGTGGAGCAACAGTCTCCCATGTTGGGGATAACCAGGTAGACAATGTTGCTTCCTCTAGTTGGGGTCAGAATGAGCTGGTGCAGGGCATTGGAACTGATAAATTCCAGAAAGCGGTGGGCCTGCACATTGGTACTTTAATAGTTTTCCGAGTTGATGGAGGGGTAGTTGAAGTCACCCAATATGAGAGCATTGGGTTTGACCCTGATAGATTCCAGGGTGCTTAGGAAGTTGGAGTGAGACTAGAGACATGTTTGGGGTTCTGTAGCAGGCTATGACTTTTATAGCCATCTTACCCAGTGTTAGTTGTACCTGAAGCATCTCGGATGCATTATGCTAGGCTACCAGTCTAGAGGTGTGCATATCCTTTAAGAATATGGAGACATCACCACCTTTGGAGCTTCCGGCTGTATTCTGGGGCCGAAAGGTATGGAATGAGTTGTAGCCTGGAGAGCAGGGGTCCTTTCTGCCTCTTTAAACCAGGCTCCATTACAGCACAGAATTCAACATTCTCCATTTTGAGGAGAGCTTCGAGCGAGTCCATCTTGAGACTTGGACCTCTAGCACTGGGCAGCATGACCCTCTGGTTGGAGTGTGCACTGCTTCCAGTTTGGTGATCAAAGTGCATCTCTCACAGGTATGAGTGTTAGGAGGTAAGAGGAGAGGGTTGTCTGTGTACATTAGACAGTTGCCACATTGTCTCAGAATGCCCAAGTACACCAGGTTTGCATGAGAGAGCACAGGAAACTGCCCTACAATCATACCAGGAGGGGTGGTCAAAATAAGTACTGGTGCTGTTACTGTGTAGGAACAGCTAGTGCTGACAGCACCTAAGTGTGCTACAATAAATGCTACAAAATCCTCAAAGTGCTAGCTGATTACGCTAATTGAAGTGCAAGAAGTAAAAGAACAAGCACGTTCTAAGGGGGAAACTAAAGAGCAGACTGGCACCGGTAATACTCTACCTTAGATGAGTGCCACAGAAAAGTCTGGGGGGGGGGGGTCTCAAACTTACAAAACAGTCCTGGATACAGCAAATCTGTATCTGGACTAGACTATTTACAGGAATGCCGGGAAACAAACTTAGAACTTTTTTTTTTTTTTTTTTTGCAGAAAAGCTGTTAGAACAGTAGCAAAAACACCAACTGCAGTACAAGCTAGCACAGTGTGTAGCAATATTAAGGCAAATACAGTTTAAATAAATTCAGATAAATTAAAACATGACAAAAAACAAGTGCAGAGAGCAGTAAATTATGAAAAAATCAAAATGGAGGCATTTAAAGCATCTCTTTTCTCCTTCCTGTTGCTCTTGTCTACAGGATGCCAAAACTGGATCTGCAGAGCTTAAACAAGCACAAACGCATGTAAACACAATCTTTTATTAAACCAGAAAGTTGAAAGAGATGGAAAAACTGCCCAAACGGCCAATAAACTACAATTTCTGGGCCAGAAACCACTCCTCTAGTGGCAGATGTCTATCTAGTGCTTACCACTCCCACTGATATGCTAGAAGGCTTCCCTCCAACACAGAAAGGTCTGGGGGGGCTCAGAAACTTAAAAAAACAGTCCTAGATACAGCAAGTCTTTACCTGGACTAGACTAGTTACAGGAAAAGTGGGAAACTAGCTTAGAACTTTTTTTTTTGTTTTTGCAGAAAAGCAGTTAAAACAGTAGCAAAAACACTTTAAATGCAGTACAAGCTAGCTCACTTGAGTGTGCAGTAATATTAAGGCAAATACAGTTTAAATAAATGCAGATGAATCAAAAACGACAAAAAACAAGTGCAGAGCAGTAAGTTATGAAAAAATTAAAATGGAGGCACTAAGTGCAGAATAAGAGCACTTGAACACTTAAGAGCACACAGAAAAGCAAACTAAGTTAATAAGGTAGAAGACTTAAGAGCAGCTGAAGAAAGTACAATTTTTTTTACTCCTGCAAAATGGGTCCCACTCGCAACAATGACAAGTAGGGGAAGATCCCCAATGGCCTGACCAAATTTCCCCTGGTAATATAAATACCACCTTGGGTTTCCCCTGAAAAGGGGCCATTAGCCTAAGAAGTAACCTGGTCAACGAAAGATAAGTAAATAAAATAATGTAAACTACTTAACAGAATTGCTCCAGGACTTCACATGACAGTAAGTACATATAACAGACTAATGTAAAATGTTATTATGTTAATCTGGAAGTCCTACAGGAACTATGCAAGTATAGCTCATTAGCGTGTAATACCCATAAAATAATTCAAACTATATTAAAATAGTACAAACTCACACAGAAAAAGCTATGACATTAAAAAAAATAAAGCACTAACAAAAGAAAAGCAGCTACCCACCCGATCCACCTAGAAGTTAGACATCAGCAAATGCCATAGTGGTGTCTGTCTCCACTAATATGTAGCAGATTATTGCAAATCATTATCTTTATCCTGGGCAGGGGGAAGGAAGAATAAGCCTTCAGGGGTATAGTACAAGTCCAGTACCAGCATTGCTTTATGATATTCTTGCAGCTTCATAAATGAATGCTGACACTACATTTTTGGTTCAGCAGAAGCACTTGATGTAAGGGGAGTATGTGCAAGTAATAAGCTGCTTGAGAGCTAAGGGGAGATTTGTTTTATTTTTATTTATTTATTGCATTTGTTTATCGGGAAAGTCCACTGGGCCTAAAAGAGCCCATTTTCAGTGGTGGCCCGGGGAAAAAAGCTCCAACGAGATACAGAAAAAATATAAACATTAATTAGTACAGAAGCAGAAACAGTGTTACAGATAGTAAATATAGTAACATATACAGAATTTATACATAAAAGTAGGAATCTAGTTTGTTTGATTACAGTAATATATACCGAAATATATATTAAAGCAGAATTCAATTAATTCAATCAGAGTGGTATAAACAGAGATATATTAATCAGTATTATTGTACCAGTATCAACAAGTGAGGATAAAAATAAACATGGAGAAAGTACCATCAGTCACTAGTAGCAAAACACATAGAGGTTTAGCAATCATATAAGGAGAGTGAAGATGTTAGGTTATAGAGCAGAAACATAGCCAGGAAGAGTAGAGATGATTTTTCAGTATTTGTTTGAAGGTGGTGGTGCTGCCTGTGTTTCTTATAGAAGGTGGAAGTGAGTTCCATAGTTTGGTGAAGGTGAATGAATAGAGGAGTTGACCAGCAGGTAAGGTGGGCTTATCTACTTTTAGAAGTAGAGAATTTTCAGATCTTAGATGCCTGCTGGAATGGTATTTGTTTATGCTCCTTAACATCTGAATTCAGGGGCCACTAGTTTCGGTATCTGCACAGGGTACCAGATATGGTAGCTGCAGTTATGTCTGTATCAATATGTCCTCTGTCTTTAAATTCCACCATTCAATCCATCCTGCACCATAAAAGTTTTCTTCTCTGGGTAAGGCATGCCAACTAGACACACTAAAAGAGATATCTGATCATGGTCATGAGTGTTTCCCAAGCAAGTTTTTCAGAGTTTGCTGCGACTCAGCTGTTGGAATTTCATATCACATGCACCTGAATCTCTGAGCTCCCCCACCCATCCTTAAAAGGGGTACGCCACTGTCAAAACATTTACTACAAAGCAGGGCATAACAATATCTGCATAATATTCTTCTGAAGTGAAGGAATCCTATAATTATTTAAAATATTGTTAATCCCATGAAAACAAAGAAATATCACCACAAAAATACACAAATAGTCAATAAGCAATCACCATCAACTTGTTGGCTTACTAGAAAGTCTGAAAATCAAGGAATGATTCAGGTAAACTGCAAACATATTTGTTAGCCTAACATTTGTTATATTTAGTAAAAAAGCAAAACATATATGTAAACAAAAAAAATCACACCTAATCAATTTAGTAGCTTAAGATCTTGTAAGAAGGTGATAAGAGATTGGAGTATTCACAAGAAAAACTACCTACCTGACTCTGGTGGAGTTTTAGCACCTGTGAATGTACAATAAGGTAGCATTATGTTATTCTTACCTGGTAATAAGAATCAAAGTTACGTGATTAAGTGAAATATCAAATATTTTGACAAAATGTCTAACAAACTTACCAAAGTTTAATTTGGCTCAAGTGGAGAACAGTTTGCACTAGAGTTAAAGTATTTGAACTCCCGAGCTATCCTCAACAGAGGTACTCGACTGTAAGACACATACTGTACAAAAGGAAGCAGGACACAAGGTATGCAAGAGGTTTTTCTACATGTGAAGGGCCCTAGGAATAAGTCAACATATGCTGCAGGACTTAGCAGGTGCTTCTGCTACCTGAACACCCATGTTCATTAACCAGCAAAACAAACAACTACAAATATGCCCATCTTCATGCTTATTTTAGCTGTACAATGGTGCATAAAGAAACAAGTCTCCTTGTTACCGAAAATCTTTGTCTAAGCTCTTTTCAACAAAGTCACTTGACAGGAAAACATGCATTTCCATTAGGGAGGGTCCGAGGGACTATACGAGGGAGCAGCAGCAAAAGGAGG
>NC_056737.1:461846608-461858672 GCF_019279795.1 Protopterus annectens | reverse complement strand
TAATATATATATATATATATATATATACATATATATACATATATATATATATATATATATATATATATATATATATATATACATATACACACACACACACACACACACACACACACACACACACACACACACACACACACACACTCACACACACACACACACATGCTATATAAAAATAAAACAAAACCCTTAGGTACAAGCAAATACACAACAGAGGTAGAACAGGATAAAGTGGTAGAGATAAGTTCAGCTAGTTAAGAGGGGATGGAGGGAGGGTAACCTGGACTGCAGCAGGGTGAACACTCTAACATCTACATTTATGGTAGGTACAAAACTGTACTATGTTCATCGTGTTACCCTGCTGCAGTCATCACACTTGGGTTGAATCCCAAAGCTAAGGAGGGGAGGTGGAGTCAAACAGGGTTAGAAGAAGCTAGTAGGCCCTGCAAAACTGCAGTGGCAAAACCAGCTCTAGTTTTAGAGTAAAGAGGTAAGTGATAGTGTTTGGTGAAGGTGTGCAGTGAACTCCAAGTAGCAGCTTCCAGAATATCCTTGGTTGGCACTCCCCTGAGAAAGGCTGCTGATGTAGATGTAGCCCTGGTGGAGTGGGACCTAATGCTAGCAGGTACTGGTTTCCCATGATGTGTGTAGCAGAAATGTATGCAATGTCCTATCCATTTAGAAATGGTCTGTTTTGAGATGGCTTTTCCTTGTGATCCTGTAGCACAGGCTAAAAAGAGCTGGTCAGTTTTTCTGAAAGCCTTAGTTTTATCAGAGTAGTAACGTAATTGCCTGTGAATGTCCAAAGAGTGCAGGAGTCTTTCTCCTTTGTTCTGGGTATTTGGGAAGAAGGTGGGCAAGTGAATGGTTTGGTTTAGGGCCACACTGGATACCACCTTTGGCATAAAGGAAGGATTAGTTTGTAGAGAAACTCAGTCTTGATGAAAAATGAAGAAAGCTTCCACTGCCATTAGTGCCTGCAGCTGTGAGACTCTTCTAGCTGAGGTTATTGCTAGTAGTAGGGCAGTTTTTCAAGAAAGAGATTTTAAATCAGTTGAAAAAGCTGGTTCAAAGGGCGGCAGTGTAAGCTTTTCCAGGACAAAGTTGAGATTCCAAGTAGGTATTGGAGCTCTCCTTGGCGGTCTTAAGTTCTTAGCCCCTCTGAGGTACCGTCTTTGGAGTGGATGTGAAAATAAAGGAGGATCTGTGCTGTAATGAGCTGAAATTGCTGAGGCGTCGATCTTAATAGATAAGGAAAGTCCTTTGTGTAACATCTCAGTTAAATATTGTAGAATCTGAGGAATGTTCGACTCCAGGGGATTTAGGCCTTTAGCCTGGTTCCAGGCGCAAAATCTTATCCATTTGTCTGAGTAGGTTTTTCTGGTGCTGGGCCTCCTGGCCTCCAGAATGACATCCATAACAGCTTTGGATAAAGGTGTTGGCTGGTTGTTTAGGTAATTTGCCATGCAGCCAGGTTTAAAGTCTTGAACTGGCTGTGTAGAATCAGATTGTCTCGCTGGGTGAGCAGGGGAGGAATTTGTGGCAAAATCCATGGTGGGCCCTGGGCCATGTTCCTTAAAATTGGACACCAATGTTGGCGTGGCCAGTCTGGTGCAATGAGAATCATTTGTGGCCTCTCTAATCTGACTTTCAGCAGTACCTTTGCTAGAAGAGGCAGTGGAGGGAAGGCATATACTATTAATGTTTTCCAACTGAATGAGAGGGCGTCCACTTTCCAAGCTAGTGGATGGAAGGTCCTTGTGCAAAATTTGTGCAGTTGGTGGTTGTGGGGGCTTGCAAACAGATCTATGTCTGGGCATCCCCATTTTTGAGCTATCATTGCAAATACTTGTGGATCTAGTTTCCATTCGTGTGGATCCATGATGTTTCTGCTTAGGTCGTCTGCCAATGTGTTTTTCTTTCCTGGCAGGAATTGTGCTTGTAACTGAACCTGGTAAGACAGTGCAGTGTTCCACAAGGTCATTGCTTGCCTGCATAGAGGGTAGGAATGTGTGCCCCCTTGCTTATGTACCACATAACTGTGGTGTTGTCTGTCCTTATTAGTAATTGTCCTAGGTGTAGAAGGTCCTGGAAAACTGTTGGGGCATTCTGCACTGCTAGCATTTCTTTTTGATTGATATGCAGGTGTCTCTGATCTGTAGTCCATTTGCCCTGAATGCACTGTCCTGCCATGTGTGCTCCCCAGGCATACTCCGATGCATCTGTTGTCATAGTTTGCCTGGCTGTGGGTAAGGTGAAAGGCTGACCCTTGTTGAGGTGACATGCCTGTGCCCACCATAGAAACTCCTGTTGAAGGCAGGGAATGAGTGGAATCCTTGTTTCCAAGATGTGGCTGTGTTGAGTCCATACATTTTTCAGGTACCATTGTAATTTCCTGATATGCAGGTTTTGCAAACGGTATTAGTAGTATGCAAGATGCCATGAATCCCAAGGCCTGCAGAATTTTTCTTGCAGGGAGTTGGGTCTTTGTTGCCATTATTTTGAAATACTGAAACAGCTGTCGTCATTTTTCTGGCATGAGATAAGCCATCTGGGCCGTTGTATTCAAGCTGGCACCCAGGAATATTATGTTTTGAGAGGGCACTAGTTTTGATTTCTTTTCGTTTACTGTGTACCCTAGGCAACTTCGAAGGTGTTTGACAAATGCCAGATGCTGTAAAAGAATGTCCTTGCTTTCTGCTTGAATAAGACAGTCGTCCAGGTATGGGTATATTTGAATTCCTCTTTGTCTGCAGTATGCAATTACTGGTGCCAGGCATTTTGTGAAGACCCTGGGCGCAGTAGATAAGCCAAAGGGCAGTGCAGAGACTTGATAATGCGTTGAACCTGCAATGAAGTGGAGGCATCTTCTGCAATTTTGTCTGATAGGGACATGCAGGTATGCCTCCTTGAGGTCCAAAGTGAATCTTGCCCAGCATGGGAAGAAGCTGCTGTAGTGTTAGTATCTTGAATTTTTGCACTTGCAGATAGGTGTTCAGAATTGAAAGATCCAGAATAGGTCTCCATGCTTTGTCCTTTCTTGGAACTAGGAAGAGCCTTGTCCTTGCTCCTGTGTAGATACCTGTTGAATGGCTCTCATGTTCATGAGAGCTGTAATTTGTATTTGTGCCTCTGCCCATTGATTTGGTGGCAGGTTTGGCATTCCTTTGATCCTTGGTAAGGTATGAAAGTGGAATCTGTATCCTTGAGAGACAATGTTTAGAACCCTCATTTTGTGATGATGTGCCAGTTGTCTGCAAAAAATGCTAGTTTTCCTCCCAAGGGTGTTGCCAGGAGAGATTTGCTTGGTAGTTTGAGGATAGTCATTGTGTCTGTCTTCTGCTAGCTTGGGGCCTGTCTTCTCCTCCTTTCTGGGTAGCAGAACCCCATTGGCAAGGTTTGTAAGGGCCCTGTGACTGACCTCTGCCCCTTGGGCATCTGTAGTTGCCCCTCTGTGATCTGTCTGAAGCTGGAAAGGACCAATTTTTGTTGACCAATTTCTGCTGAAGCGAGGGGGTTGTACCTGCAAGAAATCCTTGACCATTTGCATAGATTTATCCTTATCCTCCATTTTCTTTAAAACCTCTTCTGCTTTGACACCAAATAATACATCTTGTTGTAAAGGTGCATCTAATAATTTTGCTTTAACATGGTCAGGGAGGGTTTGTTCTTTTAACCAAGCATGTCTACGAATGACAGAGCCAGTAACAGCTGCTCTACAGGAAGCTTCCAATGAATCAAATCTGCATTGTAAAGTATGCTTGCCCACCTGTTCAGCTGCATGCAACAGATCCTGCATTTCCTTGAATTCAGGCTGTTCTGAATGTGTGCTCATTTTCTGTTTTAACCAAGACATCAGGAATTGTTGATATTTCAACATGTGAAACTGGCAATTTAATGCTCTCATAGCCAGAGTTGCAGAGGTGTATATTTTCTTTCCCCATCTATCTAGGGCTCTGGAATCTCTGAGAGGGCACAGGATTTTTAGCCGTAGAAGCTTTTGCTCCCTTAGGACCCTGGGATATGGTTTCTGGGTCAGCTATAGGGCTTTTATAAAGGAATTTGTGCGAGTCAGGTACTCTGTAGTATCTGTCTGGTTTGGCTGGAGCAGGAGGTAGAGAGTCTGGATTTAAACTAGACTCCAAGTAGACATCATCCACAATATCTAAAACAGGAGGGGATAGCAAGAGGTCTGTGCTGGGGTAATAAAAGGAACTCTCGGAGCCTTTTCTTAGAATCTGAGTAATAATGGCCTTCCCAGTGGAAATGTTCCCTCATGGTATGTAATGTTTCCCCAAAGACGTAGTCTTCAGGGGGAGATGCTGAGGGAATAGAGTCTTCAGCATCAGAATCCTCATAAGGTGGAAAAGTGTAATCCTGTTCCTCAGAAGAATTTGAGGAGAGAGAAACCTGGTCAGAGGATGCATAATCCTCCTCTTGTCTTGGTCTTTTATCAGGAGGGGGATGGGAACCCCTGATAAGGGTAATTAAATCTTCAGCCATCTTGAGCATCTGTTTCTTAGGCATGGGGCCTTGACCTGTAGACTAATGAACAGTTTTCTTAGGTTTTAAAGGAGTTTTAAGCTTAGCATAAGATTTAATGGTGAGTGTAGTCGGTCTGAAGATACCTTTGGCAACCAAAGGCGTTTCCTCTGCACCGGTGTCTAATTCTGCTCCGGTGTCGGTAGATGGCTGCGCCAGCCTAGAAGACTCCGCTTGGGAGACGGCAGCTGTCTGGGGTTCCAAGTCTGCGGTCGTCAGGAGCTGCGTAGGCGCCTCACTGAAAACCAGAGAGCCGGCAACAGGCCCAGCTGAGGCCTCGGGTCTGGCTTATCCCTTGGCTGCCTGTCCTTATCCTTGCGTTTTTTTATGAATTGCGGTCGTCGGCTGCTCCGACAGCATGATATAATTAAATTTCCTACCAAAGTAATGCCGTGCGAAGTCAAAACGGCATTTGATAGTGCATTTATTAAACCTAGCGCAAAACCGACAACCTCTGACGTCATGGTCTGGGCCTAGGCAAGGAATACAGTAGGAATGGAAGTCCTTATGAGGTATTTGCTTCCCACAAGAAATACAATTGTTAACTTTTTCTGACATTGGACTGAAGCAAGAAAATGTTCCCAAACTGGGTACTTAGCTTTATTGAAGACTTCGAACTGAAATTCAAATCGAAAATCTCAGGTGTCGGCCGACCGGCACTTGCGAACAGCTTCTGCTTCGGGCACCTCGCGGCAAGAAAGACTGAAGAAAATGGAGTCGGATGCCTCTTCTATATCCCTGGCGCACTGACATCAGGGAAGAAGTGACAGCAACCGACGCCGGACCAAGACTTTGGAATTCGGGCCAACTGCGGGACTGCCTGACGGCAGGATAACCCAAGTGTGAAGACTGCAGAAGGGTAACACAATGAACATCAGCATATTCCATTAAAGATTTAAGGAGTTAAAGCTCAGGCAGTCAAAAATGTTGTACCTCTTTCCTCCAAGTACTGCTAAAACAAATCTAAACCACTCAACTCTCCAAAGAGGATACTTAAGCAAGGATATGAGAACTCTAGGATCAGCAGCCAGAATGCAGCCTCACACGCACACAAAATTTAGGGTACTGCACAATACAAATACTAACATAGCACAAACACAGCCAGCCATTCAGGTAACCAAATGATCTAATTTCATACAATAAAACTTGGCAAAATATTCTATTTTTTATTTAAATTCTGACAAAAGACCTCTCTTCAACAAAGCTGCAAACAAACAGAACAATGTAATTTTTTTTAGCTCGGTTTACATTTATTTTTAAAGAAAAAAGTAGACTTAGAGAAGATCACATCAGCGTTGGAAACCTTGGCTCTAGATGATTGTCACTGTGCAGAAATTGGAAAAAGGAATTGTGGATGGGTAGACGGACATGCTAAAGTTACCATAAATGTCAGTTCGTATGTTGAGAAGTCAAAGATGCACCTTAAAGTAAGTTGTCATGCATCTATACATTCTAATAACCACTGGAGCCATTTTGGGATCCCTAATAATACAGGGTTGGCTCTCTGAAATAGTCTGACACTGTCTAAATATGCTTTCCAGAAAAGTCTATTTGAATACTCACTTATAAACCAAACTTGTACTGCAAATTTATGTGAAGAGAACATACTCATTGATGAGATTAGACTCTAGCTATCTTTTCCAGTCAGTCAGATATCAATGAACAGAGTACTGAAAGCCAAAATATGCATTATGTTTTGATTTTGTTTATGAAGTACAAAAAGATTTATTTCCATTCCACATCAACTGTCACCCTAGAAAAAGCATCTTCTAATGTGGTGCATACCCTTTCATTGTGAACTTGCATATTATGTTTCAGACCATTTAAGCAACAAATGTTTTAATATCTTAACATTAAGCTCTGGGACCTCTCCAATTTGGCATCTACTTTTCAGAAGTAAAACCCAATACACCAAAGGGCACTGGCTAAGTTTACAGATTACTGCAAGCTAACAGCAGTCCTTGAATCTGCAAATGGCAGCCATCTTGTAGGAAGGATTGTCCCAACTAAATAACTGGTGTCAAAATTATGGGCAAATTAAATGCCAAAAAAATGCATTAATGTATCCTTTGGGAAGTCATGTATCCCAGGGAACTAACACATTAACAATATACCCCTAAGAGTTGACCCTGATGCTCGGGGATTTGGGAACTTATGCGGACAGTGACCTACCTTTTGACCAACATGTGTCCATCGTTGTTAAAAAGTCCTTCTATACTGCACAGCTTATAAACAAAGGGATTGTTTCTAGATCTAGGGATGTCAATATTCCCCTTTACTCAACCGTCATTAGGCCAGTCATTGAATATAAAGCTCCTTTTGTCATGTACCTGCCCAGACACATGCAACAATTCAACACCCTTAATAAAAGGATACAAGGCCTAAGCAACATGTCCTATATGAACAGACTTCAAAGCCTGTCATGATATTCGGTATCCTTCAGACTGCTAAAAGGTGGCCTGTATCTGGTATACAAGGCATTCTCTGACCAAATATGGATGGATTTACTGCACGTCAGCAAGACAAATGGCATCAGAAATACTTTGTCTCGGGATCTAAACCTTTTCTGCAACAACAAAAGAATGGTTAGGAGCGACAGGTACACACATCTCGCAGTGGATACTGCTGCTCAGAAACAGACTCCCCCATGCACATAAAACAAAAGTTCATACCTGTCCATATTCAAGCCCAAATGGATCTATGGATGGGATACAGAAAATCTACCCCAGAACTATCCCCTATACTACTGTTGGACAGAAACAACTCCTAAATGCTTTATCACATGCATAGGTCCCCTCAAATTATCAATGGTATTTCTCAGTAATTCTCAGTAGGGGTAATACAGAAATCATCAATCTTGGAATGTGTAAGGCAAATCTGTAACCAAATGGGATAGGTTAATTCAAACCCAAGAAAGGAAATTGGCTATACTTGAAATGGCCCACAAGGGCAACTATAGCCTAGTTCTTAATAGGAAGCCATGATACACAGACACCCTTACACTCTTTAGGATTAACCACTTCTGACTGTGTATAGCTCCACTGTTTGACTGTGAAAAAAAGTTTGTAGTAATGGGGGGGCATTTTGGGCACATCTCTGCAGTTTTACTGCACTCATATTCTGCTTAGTTTAACTTATTCAGTTTACCTTACACAGAAAAAACTGCAAAACTAAGCAATTCATACAGCAACATTTGCGGTTCGACTTTAATATCACTGGCAAAGCAAAACATATCTAAATTAAAGATATTTTCTTAACAAGGTAAGGGAACTGATCCTTAAAAATACTTTTCCACTCATGATCCATGCATTAAGGGAAAGGGTAAAAGCAATACAACACATACAAATTATACATATACAAACATTTACAAATGCACATACAAACACAAACATGCAAGAAGCTGAGGAACAGATTATGTAACATCCACCTGTCTCTTTAGATGGATTTATATAAGTATTTTTAACTAAAGAAATATGCTTCTATTGGAAGGCTTGCTAATACTAGACATCCTTGAATATGTAACTGAATGCACTTTACAATGTGAACAGCTTATGCTGACATACAAACGGAGTGTTGCAAGGAACATTCTAGGTTCAACATGTGTAGAATGCCTGTCTAGTAACAGACAGGTGACAAAGATAAGTAAAACGAGCCCACACTACCTGCATGCAAATGAGCAAATTAGGACTTGACACCCCTATAGGAAAAAGACCTAATAGCATCATTGTGATCATCCCTCATTTTCAGCATGGGGTAAGGGTATTGTGTCAACCACTGCCATCTCTTTCTATTCAATGTAATTCTCCTGCCTTGCTCGATATTCATGCCAGACTGTTGCAGGTCTTCTCTCACATAGGCCATCCACTTCTTTGCTGGACATCCATGTTTGCTTTTGCCTTCATGTCTGCCCCAAATCTTCAATAGATTGTACTCAGCTTTTCTGAACGTGTGTATGAAGCACCGTACTTTGTTCTCTCTATCCCTTTCTGCAAATGGAGCTACTTTGGCTTCTGCTGTTATGTCATTGCTTTGTCAGTCCGACAGTATGCATACCACCCTTCTCAAGCACTTCATCTCCACCACTTCCAGCATGCTCAACTCCCTACCTTTACTGCCCAGATTTCTGTACAATACAGTAGTAATGGTTCCACCACTGTTTTGTACATCTTACTTTTCGGCTTCTTTGGCATTCTTCTGTCATAAACCACACATGACACTGTGCCAGTTGGCTGCAGCTCCTCTGACTCTAGCTTTGACCTCCTCATTCACCCCTCCCAGATACCTGAAGTTGTTACCTGTTCCACTATTTTCCCATCTCAGTTCTCATTTCTTCTAATTTCCCCATTTGATGCCATTACAACTATCTGTAATCAGTTTCATCCCATGTGTCTTCAGTTTTGCATTCCATTTCCCTATCCTTTGCTGAAGTTCTTATTCAGAGTCTGCCTGTAATATCACATCACATGCATACAGCAATTTTGTTAATCTGTCCCCTCCGACTTGTTTGCTAATGCCATCCATCACTACTATTAATAGCAGCTGGCTCAGAGCTGAACCCTGTTGCAAATCCACTTCCACTGGGAACCCCTCTCTGAGACTGAACACTGTTCATACTTGAGTCATTGGTTTCTTGTATATAGCTTGTACTAATTATACCAATGTTTCTAGGACTTCGAACAACCTCAGGACTGTCAAATCCGCTTTCTTGGAATGTAGTCACATACTATATTCCAAGTCTAGGATTTACTCATCACTAGCTTCTTATCTACTTGTCACACTGAAAACATCAGGTCAGTTGTGCTGCATCCTGATCTAAATAGAAAATGCTCATCTCACATCTTACCTTCTATTACTCTGCCTATCTGCTTTTCAAGCACCCTCTCCTGTACTTTCACACAATGTGGCAAGAGTTAATACCTCTGTACTGCTCACAGTTACAAATGTCCCTTTTGGTCTTGAACACAGACACTGGTATGTTTATTTTCCATTCGTTTGAGATTCACCTTTCTCTCTGCACTGCTGCAAGTACCTTAAGGAGCCATTTCACCCCTATCTCATCCAACATCTTTAGCATAGCTGTTGTGACCTCAGCCGAAACTGCTGATTTCCCTGACTAAACTTTCCTTAGTGCTGTTCTTTCCTCTATGGTGGGATCCTCCTTTTCTTTCATCATAGGCTGTGCCTGGGGCAGTATAGCTTCTACAGGATTTTCTTCATTAAGAAGCTTGCTGGAAGTACTCCTTCCATCTGCTTTTGATGTCCTGTAGACTGATGAGCAGCCCTTATAAAAGGGTGTCTGGCTATCTACTTTATCTTTCTGTCTGTCATGCAATCTTGATATAGTTTCAGTATACCATCTGCTGACTCTTCTTCCAGAAGCTGGTAGAGTGCACCTCTGATACCTTGTTCTTTGGTAGTATGACTCCTTTCTTAGCCTCTTTGTAAGCCAACTAGTATTCCTTCCTAGCCTGGTCTTCTTTCTTGTGATAACTCCCTGAACTTCTGCATTCCACCACCAGTTTTCCTCATCTACCTTATTTCCATACCTGGCTCAGCCGTATATCTTTTCTGTACAGCTCACCAAAGCTGTTTTGAGGAGTTGCCATTCTTCTACTCCACCTATTTCCTCTTCTTCTTGAGGTGCTAAAGCCTGGAGTAATTCCTTGAACTGTTGTGCTTTCTCTCCGGTCAAATTCCAGTTCTTCAGCCTGGTCTCTGTTGACTACCAGACCTTCTCTAACCACTGTCTGCAGCTGACTGTGGCAACCAGTGGTTTATGCTGTGGGCCAGCTGTTTCACTGGGAATAACTTTGCAATCACAGAAACTAGTTCAGTGCCCTTTCCTTCCTATGAGTTGTATGTTAGTCACTTTTCTATGTGATCTTGTGACGGTCTTTCTGAACCATGTGTTGGTTGCTACAAAACCATTTGGCAGACATAAGTCTAGAATGGCCTTTCCTTTAGTCCTGTTGCACCATCCATTTGGAATCAGACAGTCCTCATATCTTATTCTGTCTCTTCCAAAATGTGCATTAAAGTCACCCAGTGATAGCACTCTTGTGTTTGACTATTCACCAGTTCTCATAGTGCACCACTTTATAAATTTTAGCTCACTATAAAAGCTGGTATGAGTAGCCATGTACTCTGATCGTATACCAAGGGTTCTTGTTAAGGTTTTCAATGTCTGTAGGTTAAGTATGACTGCAAACGATAATACTTCTCAACTTCTTAGCACAATAATCAGGGAGAAAGCCAAAAACAAGGGAAAAAGAATTTAACTACTATTCTTATTCTAGCAGCCTTCTAAGTATTAAACAATGGTTCTGTACTGATACACTTTCTGAAGGGCACAAAGTTTGAAAATAATCAGATATCTGTTATTTACTGGCCGCAGTCCTCAATGACTTACCAGAAAACTACAACTTTTATGTGATGTAGAAAACATATGAAGCAGTCAAGGATGTTTTGTGAAATCGGAAACCGTTACAACTTTGTTGCACACACACACACACTAGCCAGAGAATAAATATTCCAATAGATTCCATTACAAATACATTAGTCCTATAAAACTAAAATTTAAAAGGAGCAAACAAGAAGATAAGTTGATTTCATTTGTACAATGACTTGACAAAAAAATCTTTTTATAAGGCACAGACCAAAAATATAATGTAAAGTCAAGGACATGCTCTGAAACCAATCATAATTTCAACTTTGTTTCAGTCAAAGAAGAAACTACTATAACATATTTCAAACATATGCACAACAGTCCTATAAAGTTATACTTTAAAGTGATGAAAGAAGAAAAGTTGCTTTCATCCACAAACAGCCAACCAGCACCCCCATGACAATTAGTGACTGCGGTTTTCAGTGACCATTTTATAAAGGCACAAATCAAAAATATGGCAAAGTCAGGTACAATTTCAACTTTTGTTTTACATACAGACAGCAGCCAGAAAATAAAGATTCCGACTTGTATCGCTCAAGTGGTCAGACCTTAAACTAAGTCTCTCAACTTCATAGCTCTAGTATTTCAGACGAAAACAAAATAATTGGGGTATCAAAGGCCCAAAACCAGTGACAATTTTAAACACCATTTTAATTCACTTAACTTAATAGAAGAGGTTTTGCATCAATGTGCATTTTCTGAACAGTAAGTATGAAACTCTAACATAAAATTTCATTGACTGACTAACCCACAGTGACATACCAGAAAAAAAAAAAAAAAAAAGTCAAATCAGAACATTAAACAGGTGTTAACTGAATAAATAAGATACTGTCACTTTCATCCACAGTCAACATTCAACCTCCTCATTATTAACAAATGACAGCAATTGTTAATGCTATATCTCGCTGTATACCAGGATGAAAAAAATACTTATTTCACTGCAGTCATCTTAACTGCAGCTCTCCATACTATACTGTTAAATCTTTGTGGGCTTTCTGGTCATTGCCTACCCAATTAAATCAAGGGGAAGGCAAAGAACAATTGTTACCAAATTGTGTTCACTAAAAAGTGTTAAAT